>NC_143520.1:31630861-31930861 GCF_031878675.1 Megascapheus bottae
ATGTAATAATTTAAATAGATATGGAGGGGTGACACGTGTGGTTTGTTTTCTGATTTCTTTAGTGTGAGGATAGAGAAGGAATTAGAAAATTGTTAAGACAATATGTAGGCTTAGAAGTACTCCGTCAGTTCACAGTTAAAAGGTTACTGAGAACACCCTCTCATATGTTCTACAAGGTACTGCAGGAGGATGCTTTTTTCTTTGTGATAGACCAGATCCTTATTAACCTGTGACTTGATATTTTTGGCAGTGTGCTTTCAAAATATATTTCTTAATGTATAGTTTTTAACTCCATACTCAGAAAGTATTTATAAAACATAATATGTACTAAAGGCAGTACTGTTACCATAAGGGATCAGTAACTCCTACATTCATTTAGGAGATGTGTTCCTTTGCCCCGATAAGAGGAAGCAAATAATATGACCTCTGTTATGTTGGTGGTATTGGGTAGTTTGATCTGATCTAAAAGTATGCAGTTACTTTGAACTCTGTGAGGTGTCATTGTTTAGAAAAAGAGAAGAAGGTGGAAAGAATATTACAGTACACATGATATGTGTTTTTAAGAATATATGTGCATTAGAAAAACAAAGTAGTAAATAGTAACTCCTAACTACAAAAAGAATCTATTGTAGTAGAAAATGTTCATAATTATTTTACTAAAAATTAATAATTCAAGAAGATATTAACTCTCATCACTAACAAGTCAACTTAGAAATGTAAATACCAAGGCCATACTAAAAATTATAATATAATATTGATTTCACTGAAATGTCTTTTTTTCCTCAAATGGTTTTGATGTTTAAGTGAAGTAAATGAGTACACAACAGAAAGTTCCTAACAAGATTGTTGTCTTTCTTTTCTTTCTTAATCAGACATTATCTAATATGTAAGACATTTGCCACAAATAACCAATGTAGCTCTTGTATGAGGATATACGTTTACCAGGAATAAAATGCAACAGACATTGAAATAGCATTGACATCTTTAAAACTTTTCAGAGCATAAACCTACAGAGGCTACTGACTTCTTTCCTGGCAAAGTAACTTAGGAATTTTTTTTAAAAGAAACTCATTTTAGCTTTCATTAATACTACACAATGCCTATAAATTATTTGAACAGAGGCATAGAAAGGAGTGGGGGAAAATGACTTTTATTGGCACAGAAAGAAAAAGGTATTCTACCACTGTTATAAAACTTCTATGGGGTTAAGCAAAGACCATACTTTTCTCCCACAGAAAGAAAGAGATATTCCACTCCTGTTATGAACCTTCTAATCATACACTGTATTTCAGATATATACTATCAAATACAACTGATACAGTTCTTGATAAGATAAATTAAGTCCACACTAATCACTCATTTTCATTTATATACAACTATCTCCATAGTTTGGCATGAAAAATACTTCTAATAGTGACAATAACAGTGAGTCTACTGTAGTCATGAATAAGTCAATATTGGATTATTCACTCTGAACTTAGCTATTAATATGAAATAACACTTTAAAGAGGAAAAATATAAATGTAAGACAGAAAAATATTAGGGAAGAAAATCAAAATTGGCATGGAAGTTATAAGTAATATTTTTAGTCTGAAAGTGAAATGCTAACATTGAAAGATTGGTGGAAAAGAGTATTAAATTAATTTAAAAGCTGTTCTTGAATATTTACTAATAAATTACACACTTGATTTTAAAGTACAATATTTGAAACTAATTTTCTAGTTACAATTTTATTTGTCAAGATCTACTCAGATCCTCAAAACAGTATAGAAAGAATATAAAACAAACTTTTACATTTTTAAGTATTGGCCTAAAAATTACATGAAAAACCTTCTAGTTAAAATCATAAAAAATTGTAGCATTGTATAAAACACTATATGTATATAATGACTACATAAACAACACATGTTCATCAGCACTGATTTACTTTAATGTGATCTAAAGTGATATTAATTATGATAGGCATAGATGACCTTATGGTTAAAAGTGACTATTCTTAAATAATTAGCATTCAGAAACAATGCCACAGTTTGAGCAAGTCTTCTTGCAGGAGCCAAAGTAAACAAAAGCACTAACACTTTTTAAAATTAACTGCAATGTCCTAAGGTACTTATCTTTTTCTTGGTACATTGCATAATTTAAAAGGCTTATATTGAGACAGTTAATATTTTAATTTTTTTTTGCCAGTCCTGGGCTTGAGCTCAGGGCCTGAGCACTGTCCTTGGACTTTCTCAAGGCTAGAGCTCTACCACTTGAGCCTCAGCACCACTTCCGGCTTTTTTTCTATGTATGTGGTACCGAGGAATTGAACCTGGGTCTCCATGCATGCTAGGCAAGCACTTTAACCTCTAGGCAAAACTCCCGGCCTAATATTTTAATTTCTACCCAGATACTAAAGCTAAATAATGTTTAACCTTAAGTAAGTATGTAGCTGTTATTTCCTAGTTACTGACACTTAATTGAAAGATTTTTATCATAAATATATCAGAATCAACTGATTTTTATGTTACTCTGTTTAATTATTATATATTAAACAATTGCTAATTAGGAAATCAGTTTTGGCTACAAATTGCATTTAAAATATCACCAAAATTATTTTAATTTGTAAGGGACTAAGATATGTACTCATTTTCATATATTCCAAATTATTCATAAAATTTTTTGCCTATTTCTGTCAGATACATAACACTACACATGGATGCAGAATGGGTAGTACTAGCAACACAGATAATAAAATGGAGCTCAGTTAATGTCCTGAAGGAAGTATAAACTATCATTTACTCATTGAGAAATGTGTCTAGCTTTGAGATTTTTCTGAAACATTAAAGAATGGGTCAACAAGGGCATAGCCTAACACATTAACTTTACCACAGTAAAACTGATAACAAATAACAAATAGGTATTGTTGCTTATCTTGACATAATATATAAGAGCTTATCAATTAGCAAATCGAAGAATGAAAATAACATAAAGGCTCTTTTGTTTGCCAAATTAATGTTTGCAGAAATTGAAATGGGTGAGATTTTCTTCAGATTCTCCTAGAAAGGTTTGGTGTCTGCTTCATAAACAAAATACAACAAGCACAATAACAGTAGCTCATGATGCCACTGAAACTTCCCTGAGTAGAAGTCACCGAGTCTGCCAGCTGTTAAAGTAGATTACTTCTCATTAACCACTGCCTTGAAGAAATACAGTAATCAGTAAGGTTTTGATCCACAGTAGTGCAAATCTGGCCTCTACTTCTGGCTAAAGATGGCAGAAATCTATATTAGAGCAGTAGAAAAGAAAAGTATATGGAATGGTGAGACAAAGGACAAAGAGCAAACCAATGCAACAGCTATATTCACAAGACAATATGTTGGATAGGAACTTTACAACTTGGGGGGGGGGGGAGTGATGGGGATGGGGAAGTCGGAGAAAAACAAGGGAGGGGGTAACAATATTCAACAAGAAATGTGTATGTAACCATAACCCTTCTGTACATCACCCTGACAACAAAATTAAATTAAAAGAAGTTAGAATTGGGGAAGCTCCATAATTGCTCACTTATCTAACCTCAGTATTTCATCAATAAAATTTATTAACTTTGTATTTCCCTGTTATATGCATTTATTGACTCTCTTGGACCAAACCCTTGGAGAATATTTAGGAAGGAAATTTTAGTAACAAATGTCTTTTCCTAATAACGAAGAATGTTTGCATGTTGCCTAGTAGATGTTATCCAGCTTTCAGTCAACATTAGTGCTGGGAATAGTACTCCACAAATTTATTCCTGCAAATAAATCCCTTTGGCTTTAGTTAGACATTCACAATAAGGAGTTATAGAGATAGATAGATAGGTAGATAGATAGATAGATAGATAGATAGATAGATAGATAGATAGATAGATAGATAGATAGATAGATAGATAGATACAGACAGACAGACAGACAGACAGACAGACAGAGACAGATAACTGTATGTGAGAGAATCAAGAAGAATGCTCTGTTTGGTTCTCCATGAATGTGAATATGATAGAGTTAATGCTCTTTATTTTGGTGCTAATTGTTTATTTTGATTATAGTCTGTGTATTTGTGTATGTGGAGGAGGTATTGGGGTTTGAATCCAAGGTTTTACCCGATAGGTGTTCTTTGATATGAGCTATGCACTCAGTCTTTTTCAATAAGGATAATTTTTTAGTGGTTTTGATAGATTTTGTTTTTCTTCTTCCCCTCCTCCCTTTCTCTCTTTCCTCCTACTTTTCATCCTTCCCTCTGTTTCTTTCCTTCTCCCTTCCATCCTTCCTTCTTTCCTTCTTTCATTCCTTACTATTTTTCCCTTGTTTCCCTCTCTCCTTCTTCCTGTCTTTTTTCATTTGGAATAGGCTTTTTCTTTTTGCCTGCAATAGCTTGTACTCTTTTAATTTCACTTCTCATCATAACTAATATAATAGATGTGTATCACTACGTTCAGTCAGTAGATTACCTGGGGGGTGGGCAGGTCTTACAAACTTTGTGCTCACATTAAGTTCAACCTAGGATCCTCCAGATTTCCATTCCTTGAGTAGCTAACTTGAACAAATTTGCATTCTTTATAAAAAAATATTTTAATTTGGGAGATTGAAATGTTTCTCAAAGATTTCAGTAAGAAGTCTTATATAGCATTAAGTTATTTCAACTAAAGACATTTAATATAGGAATGGGTTAAATACAGATGATGGTATAGATTATGAAAACTTGGAAATGAAAAGTATATAAAAAGAACTGTCATATCTAGCTGTAGGGAAAAAAGAGTAGGTGACAAACTGATTAGAAATCAAAAAATTGGTTCCATATCTTTGCTATGGTAAATAGTGCTGTGATGAACATCATTGTGCTAGTGGACTTAGTATGTCCTTGTTTCTGAACGATTGAGTAAATGCCAAGTAGTGGAATTGCTGGGTCATAGGGAAGTTCTATGTTTAGTGTTTTGAGGAACTGCCACACTGCTTTCCATAGTGGTTGAAAGAGTTTGCATTCCCACCAACAGTTGTAGTAGTGATCCCTCCTGGCCACATCCCCACCAACATCTGTTGTTATTAGGTTTCTTGATCATTGCCATTCTAACTGGAGTGAGGTGGAATTTTAGAGTTCTTTTGATTTGCATTTCTTTTATGGCCAGAGATGTCGAACATTTCTTCATGTGTCTATAGGCCATTCTTATTTCTTCTTCAAAGAAGACTCGGAATTCTATGATACTGTCAGAAAGAATGACATCGCTCCATTTATAAGAAAATGGAAAGATTTAGAAAAAAAAATCATATTAAGTGAAGTAAGCCAGACTCAAAGGAACATAGGCTCAATGGTTTCCCTCATTGTCATAATCAGTAGAAACCTTGGGCTCTCCTAGCAGAGATTTACAATAGAACAAAACCTAGATACATAAGATCATATAGAATGATGCTAAACAAAAGGACTCCAGGTTATAGAAACAAAGCCATATAATGAGTGAGTGTTTTCCTTAATGTCCTCTGTTATCTCTCTCTCTTTGCTGTCCCTTGGTTATCTCATATTATTACAGTATTTCACTTTGATCTCTGATATATTGTATATATGCTTATTTGAAATTGGATAGGGAAGGAGGAAAAACAAGATTAGGGACAGGGGGAGGGGGAGGGAAATGGGGACCAAAACATGAGAAATAGTATCAATGTTTGTGAAGTAATGCACCTTCTATCTGGTGAATATAATGTAATTACAATAAAAAATATATGAAAATAAAAAATCAGAGATTTTCAGAAATGTTTCTATTGATTCTTCTTTAGGGGTAATTCTCAAGGGCCCCCTCTCTGGATTCCAGGATATTTTCCCTCATTTTCTTAGACCCAAGGTATTATCCACCTTTAGAAATATTAGCCTAGCTGAGGGAATATTCTTAGGAGTCTGAATTACCTCTCTGTGGAGTGCTGGTCTTGGCCTTTTAGTGTATCAACATCAGTGAGGAGTACACTATCCTGAAACCACTTTCTTGGACCTCATCCTGCCGCATTTGAATCCATAGACATCTCTCTTTACAACTTCTTAGGCTACACATCCCCATGATAATTATCCTTAAAGAAGAATCAGTAGAAACACTCCTGCAAATCTCTGATTTATAATCACTTTGTCACCTACTCTTTGTTCCCTAGTGCTAAATATGCTGATCCTTTTATGAAGTTATTTCCTAGTTTGCATACTTTTTACTCTCATGTATATTTAACCCATTTTTTATTAAATGTTTTTAATTGAAAAAAGTTAATGCTATTTAAGATGTCTTACTGAAATTTTGTGGACATAATTTCCATCTCCCACTTTTAACATAAACTTACGTATGATAAATTCATACATATAGAGTTACATAAAGGAAAATACAAAACTAAAAATGAAATGAATGTTGGAGGGATGATTCATTATTATGTTCTAATGTTGGATTACATACTGAGGATTTATCAGATTCTGGATTCTGCAGGATGTCATGTTGATAGTTATTGAGGAAGTAGAATAAGATATAAAGCAATGGGAACACTTGGGAAGAAATTTGTCATAAAATACCCTTGAAAAACTTTGTTATGAAGGAACTAGAGAAGAGATTAAATGTGAAATAATCCAAATTCAAGAAAACAGTCAACAAATAAAGTTGCGTATCTCCAACTCAATATTGAATTTTGTACGAAATGCCCTCTCTTATAAATCATCAGTTTAGCCTTACTTTTAATGCCCTGGTTTTCTGATTTTATAAACTACAGACTAAAATTATCAAGTAAATTGTTAAATTTAAAATGGTCTTATGGAACTTTTCCCATCTATTCTGTGGATTGGCTACTGATGTTGGTATTGTTTTATTTTATTTGTAGAAATTTCAATTTGTTGAAACCAAATTAAAATTATTTGCTGAACTATTGCAGTATTATTTTAAAAGTAATTACTTAAAGTATAGCAAACCATAAATGCACAGAAAATTCATTCACTTGAAAGAAGATGTCTATTATCAACCATCCAACTATTTAACAATGAGTACCAAATTTTCGCTGTCAAACTAAGCCTGATTGTGCCCAGAAGGGTCTGTTTTCTGCTACCATATAGTGACACCTTGGAGTATTTTCACTAAGATTTTGAAATCCATCTTTCTCATCATTTCTCTATAATGAATGAAGACTTTGATCAACAAGTGAGTGTTGTGTGGTAAATATAAACAAGAACAAATGCAAAACACAAAAGACAGGTTGATAAATCATTTGCTCTTTCCATTTCATGCCCCAGCAGACTGTTTTGAGGTATCCTATAGATTTTCAATCTGTCTAGCAATATACTTTCTGAATTTTTTGAAAGTTCTGTTTTGCTCAACATTGTTTATATTTGTTTCCATTTTTGAGGTTGCTTTGTTTCTGTCTTTCACATGCAGTCAATATTACATCTTTATCATCTCCAAAACAGGGGTAGTATGCATATTTTTATTTCCTAGGAAATCCAGTGGAGGAAGTCATGTTCCTTGACAGTAAAATGGATTAAATCTGACATATTTATATAATGAAATATTATAAAGCTGGTAAAATAAATGATCACCAGTTGTAAGCATGTGGAAATAAAACAAAAAAACATGTAACCTAAATAGGAAAGTGATGGAAGGATACACAATACCTTTTCAGTTGTGTACATTTTCAAGACCCGTGCTATCCGAAAATTTTCAAATTTTGAAATTCTGCAGTTCTAAACTTGGGAGCTTGAACTTGATAAATACTCTACCACTTAGCAATACATCCAGCCTTTTGCTCTAGCTTATTTTTCATATAGGGTCTCCTATTGTTTTCCTAGAATGGCCTTCAACTTCTCAACCTCTCATACAGCCATGATTACAGATTTGAGCTGTAACACCTTACTTACCTTTGGCAGTCTTGCTAACCCCAAATGTCTGAGTTTATTTTAACTATGATCCTCAGATCCGTCTTTTTGATAGCTAGGATTATATATATTTTAGCTACAAAAATGAAGACTTTGAGAAACATTTTTAATTTATGTTTTAAAAATATTAGTATAGGCCTGGCGCAGTAGCTCATGCCTATAATACTAGCTACTTAGGAGGCTGAGATATGAGGATCAAGGTTCAAAGTCAGACCATGCACAAAAGGACCTGAGACTCTTATCTCTTATCTCCAATTATCCTCTAGAAAATGAGAAATGGGGCTTAGCTCAAGGTTGAGGTGGTAGTCTAGAGATGAAGAGCTAAGGGACTGAGCCAAGGCAGAGTTCAATCTCCATGACCCCCCACAATATATGTATATATATATGTATATATATTAATATATTCATATATATAGTAGTATAGGAACAATTATATATGTATTTTAAACATAAGTGGAGAATAGGACCAGGAAGACTGAGATATTACATGATGATAATGTGCATATTTGCAAGCCATATTTTTATTTATTATACACCTATCATGTACCTCTTTGTACATCTTATATCTTCTATCAAGTGTTTGCAATGTAATGTGAGACTTTGTCTGACCTAAACTATGTGCTTTACCAACATTTTATCAGGCTTAGGTTACAAGGCAGTTAATTCCCACAAAGGTATTCCTTGGCAAAGATCAAGTAGAAATTGGCAAATAAAGTCCTCAACTTGCATACCTTTCAAATGAGATAATTCTAAGTTAAATAGATTTTTTTCACAAATTTCTCCAATAATATTAACATTTCTACATTAAATTCTTCCTCTTACCTACAAATTTGGCAACTTGCTTCTGTAGATTTATGCTGTAAAGATAGTTCACACTGAATACAAACTCTCAGAGTTCCCTCCCTCCCGCCTTCTTCCCTCCCTGTCTCCCTTCATTACTTCCTCTATTTTTTGCACTTCCTAGGTCTTAAACTCAGGACATAAGCACTGCCCTCGGGCATTCTCAAGGCTAACACTCTACCACTTGAGCCACAGTTCCACTTTTGCCTTTTTCTGCATATGTGGTACTGAGGAATCGAATCCAGAACTTTGTGCATGCTAGGCATACAGTCTACCACTAGGCCATATTCCTAGCCTTTATTCCCTTTTCTTTTAAGAATAATGAAAGTAGGATTAGATTTTGAAGAAGTGCTTGTTATTAATTTGCAAAAACTTCATTATTTAAAATATAGACCCATCAGAGTATATGAACATGTATTACAGAAACATAACCATAAAACAAAACAGGTCTTACGACAAAAGGCTTGGATTATGATATTCTTATTGCATTTAAAACCTGTAAGTAAGTTCAAAATATTTATTGAAAAAAATATCAAAGCAGATGTGAGTTTCATCCTTAGAAATGAACCACATGAAGGCTTTCTAGAAGTAAAGAAACATAATTGCTGTTATCTATCTTCAAACTTTGGAAAAAATATCAATGGTCATTTTTGCATTTGATAACTCATGCTCATGTTTAATTTGTCACATTCCTAAAATAAAAGCTGCACACAAGAAATACACCTCTTTTCAAGTATTAATATAATATATAATATCTGTTCTAATAAATGAAAATGAAAACTTAGGTTATTTTTATTAGTGAAAAATGTACTATAGTTAATGTTAATAACTGTACCATAATGTCAAATGAAACATACACACTCCAATACTTATGATTCACCAAAATATAACATTACACACACCTTTGAAATCCTATGCAGAATAGTTTGAGTTCTTTTCAAGTGCTTTTTCAAATTGCAATCATGGTTTAAACCTCGGACAGTCAGCCTTTGAAATATATAAATTATAGAAGAAAATCAGCACAGTTTTCTTTTTCTGGGAAGTGGAGCAGTTAATATTCAACATGAAATGTCTAATCTTTAAATACATTATAATCTAACTGCTTAGGATAATTTTTGCTTTAATACCTTAAGAGTCTTCAAGGCCTGAAGGATGGGATTATTAAGATGGAATTTTAATGTCAAAATTATCAGAGATGTGAACATACTGCTAGCATTCATAAAAAATATTATTCAATTTCTGTATGATTTGTTCAAATGATGAGAACATATTTGATTATAGCCAATAAGTAACCCCAAATTTGATCAGATGACTGGAGGTCACAGCAACCTAACTGCTGTTAACCCCAGAGATTAGACTATTTAAGAGTAGAATTTTCTGTAATATATAAATACACCTACCAAGATAGGCATAAAATGTAGTCATACAGCATTTTAAACACATTTTGTGGTAAAAAAATAACATGTAGAGCATTAGAATAAATGAATAAAATGAAGGCAAATAATGATTTCTTAGTGAACGTGTTGTGGACATATATTAAATCTTAACTTTGTTTCTTAAAATGTCAGTATAATTCAGGACTAACAAAATAGATTTCTAAACTGAAAGTCTATTCTATTTAACAGACTTTTATTAGTGTTGAGATTAAAGTATGATATAGAATTGGCTGGGCCAACTCTACTAATAGGAACAGAAATAACACGATAGCATTTCACTGTACTATTTTAGGCAATTGTTTCAAAGCAAATACATCCTTTGTGATATTTTTTATAATTATGCTTGTTGGTTCCTTAAGGAGGATTATCCCTAGAGCAACACAAACTTTCTTTTCTACATAATCAAATACCTACAATGATGTTCTCATACATAACAATTTATAACTATTAATAGAAACTATAATAAGCAAAAGTCATTCAAACTTATAATTATATTTTTTATTCCACTGTGTTAGGGAATATATACACTTGTCTTATGTATTGGACTTAAGATATAAAAGCTCAGTAGGTACACTTCTTAGAACAATGCACATTTGTTATTTATGAACGTTCTTTTATATTCTGTAAGATATAAATATACAGTTACATTTTCTCTTTCCCTAGTGCCACATAATTATAACTTGTAATATGTAAATATTTATGAATTCACAGGATGTTCACTGGAAAAGAAGAATGTTATACTTGCAGATTTGTGTAGTATTTGCAGAATTCAGATTTTATTATTAGGCTTCATGTTGCATTGCAAAAATGTAAAAATACATTATTATAAATTTAACTTGTCTAGAAAACATACCATCTGGTGATTCTGTTAAGATTTGAGGATTCTCTCAACTTTATTTATTGTTAGAGACAGACATTTCAATATTTTTTTAATTTTGTACTGTATTTTGATGTAAGTTAATGGAAGGTAATTTCCCTGTGTTTTAGATGAGTATGATAACTTCCAACATTAGTATCACTGTGTATTAAAATCAATGAGATGTAGAGGTTATCTAGTTAGGAATGGTGAATTAACTGATTGATAATGACTATATGAAATGCATTTTGAAGGCTTCTGTGTGTATCTATAAAATTTTAGTAGGGATGGGCTTTAGATGAATGAAAGCTTAAGCAATGATACAGAATGGGGCCTGAGGACAAGCTATGTATTTGTGGATGACAACAAATATAAAGATCACTAATAACTGCTCAAGTATAACCTCATTCCCTACATTACACTCAATTATCAGAAAGTTCTGCTTCTTAATATATGTCTGTATATTAGTTAAAAATCTCTTTCTTACAATTTTAACCACTCAGTTTTCTTTAGGTTAGTACACTAAGCAAAGATCTAGAAAGCTGAGGATCAACAATTATTTCCTCTTATGCCATTTCTCTTTTTCATATCAAAGCTTACCAATTGATATGCCTTGTCATTCACTATTACATTAACTTAATCAGAAGTGTTTGCAAGATTCTCTGAGGATTGTGTGCTGCAAATCAATGTATTTACAATGCAAAGTCATCAATGATTGTTCATTATTTAAGCACAGTATTGTCATACAATGAATGAAACTTTTGTATGGTATCTGTTTTCTTATATTGTTACTCTCTAGAAGCAAATCGACGTGCCATTAACTACATGTAGACTTTTTTCTTTTTTCTTTTTTCCCAGTTTGTGGGACTATTACTCTGGGCCTGGGCATTGTCCCTAAGCTCTTCAACTCAAGGCTACCTCCCTACCCTTGAGCCAAGCCCCACTTCCCATTTTCTAGAGGTTAATTGGAAATAAGAATCTTAGGTCCTTTTGTGCCTAGACACAGATCTCAACCTTGTGAGTATCTAGGATTACAGGCTTGAGACACCACGCCAAGCTTCTTCCGGCTTTTTCTATATATGAGGTACTTATGAATCAAGCCTGAATCTTCCTGCATGCTAGGCAAGCGCTCTAACACTAGTCCAAACCCCCGGCACCAACTATAATATTTTTTTCTTCAAATAGCAAAACAAATCGATAAGCAGTTGAGCATCCCGCATACTAATGGAATATCATTATATTTGATATTTTCAGGTTTACTTTTTAAATTCTTTTAGAAACAATTCTGATTTTGATGAGGATTTTATTTCCTAATAATATTATACTGTTTTAAGATAAAAGGAACACAGGTCCTAAAGTTATCTTTGACATTTAGGGTTTACTTTAAAATTCTTGATTAAGTCATAAATGGAAAACTATCTGAGCAATTGTAGATACACACCTCCAAGTTAAAAAAAAAACTGTTTGTATAGATGTTTATTGGCTTTAATATGTTACTTTTAGCTTTGTGCTTATCCAGAAAGAGTATTTCTCACCTTTGTAGTAGAATGAATATGGCTTAACTCAAATGCTTCCTGTGTCTCCTGCTAGAACCCCTAGTGGACCTATATCACTGGAGTCCCACATTCACATGATCATGTGCCATGTTAATATGCATCTAACACTTTATCACATGCCTAGTTCTCTCAACAGATATAGTTTATCATTCTGATTCTAAGTGACGTAGGAGGAACCCTAATGTGATAGACATTTAACAAAACCAAAGTAAATGAAAATTGAATAGGTAAGATTTCGCCATCTTCAAGTGTGAGTCTAAAGTCCAAGTGCTAACCCACAGGCCAGTTTTTCCCTCAGTGTTGCTTCCCCTCTGACTATTCTACCACTATTAATTTGACCTCTTTCATATTTAGTTTTCAGAGATGTTTACTAAGAAATATAAACATCCCAACCAATACATGAGACTGTGTTAAATGCCTTCCTTAAAAAAATAACAAACGGGGCTGGGAGTTTGGCCTAGTGGTTAAAGTGCTTGCCTAGCATGCATGCCCAGGTTCGATTCCTCGGTACCACATATACAAAAAAAAGCCAGAAGTGGTGCTGAGGCTCAAGTGGTAGAGCTCTAGCCTTGAGAAAGTCCAAGGACAGTGCTCAGGCCCTGAGCTCAAGCCCAGGACTGGCAAAAAAAAAAAAAAATAACAAACGAATATGTCTATGACATAACTTTGATCCATCAGCCTAAGAAACCTATCAATAAAATTAATAATAAAATTTAAGATAAACTTCAAAGTAACATGTTGCCAGTATATTTATAAAATCCATCAGCGATCCTAGCTACTCAGGAGGCTGAGATTGTGGTTGGAAGCTAGCCCAGGCAGAAAAGTCAATAAGGCTCTTATTTCCAATTAACCACCCAAAATCTGGAAGTGGAATTGTGGTTCCAATGGTAGAACACTAGAATTGAACAAAAGAAAAGTTCAGGCATTGTGTCCTGGCTCTGAGTTCAAGCTGCAGGACTGGTACAAAAAAAACAAACAAACAAAAGGCAAGCAAACAAAAATAAAAACTAATATATATATGAGCCAGATGCAGTTTGTTTTCAAATACAAAACTCTTGTGGCTCTTGTATTATACTGCATTAAGAAAAGCTTGCAAAGTATAAAGTGACTTCTTGTAAGCATAAATGTCATTGAATTAGATTATAATAGTAATAATATGCCGGGGCCAACCGGCAGCAAACCAGGGTTCGCAGATTGGGATTCCTGAAATAGGGGGCAAGGACTAGGAAAAAATAGAAGAGAGACAAACAGATGGGGTTCAGGAGGGCTACAGCCCAAATCAGGAGCCACAGCTTAAGAAGCCTGTAGCCCAAGACCGTAGCCCAGTTTATTTCCAGTTCTCAATCTTAAATACACATCTTTAAACTAGGGAACTGCCAGGGGCTACATTCGTACAAACAGTATCAAGTCTGAAATAGGTTGAATGAGAAGCTATCAAGTCCCAAACAGGTTAAATGAGAAGCTATTGACACAGCCCAAAATCATGATAAGAGCTTACTTCCTTGTGTACTCAATTGTGCGGGTCCAAGGTCACTGACCCCACAGTCACGGTCACTGACCCCACAGTCAGTCCCCAACAATAATAATAATGGGCATCTGTAGTCTAAAAATGCTTTCTCCTATTTCTTATTTGCTCTTAACAGCTATTGACAACATATTTAATAACTTAATTTAAAAGTTGAGAAACATATACACTAAGACAAAGTGTGGGATTTTGATTCCAATTATAATTCTATTTTCATGCACCCTATTCTTCCTTAAAAATATTCCTTGACTATTAATTTCTCTCTTAGAACATGTTGAAGTGTGAAGAGTTTTGAATATTTCTGAAATTCTCTTGTCTACCACCTTTTTGGCCTAACAAAACATCTTTCTCTAGTTTAAAAACAAAACAAACAAAACACTAATTAGTTGCATTGAGTTAAGACTTTTAATATCCAAGAGTCTTCTATTCAAAATCCAAATACCCTTGGAGATTGAATAATCATGCTATTAAGTAATTAAACATTAGTGAAAATTAGCGTATCAGATTGCTTTTCATCAACCACTAGGTGAGGAGCAATGAAGCACAAAACTGAGGAGATGGAAGAGAGTGAGAACCAAATCACGAGAAATTCTGAAGGGTTTAAAGTATGTAATGTCAATAGCATAGAAATCTATGTACCTGGTATACATAATAAGTATAATCCACAGAGCTAATTCTCTGATACTCAGAAAATACAATTTTTCACATAATTTTGGAAAATTGCTACTTTTGATTATAGACACAACATCCCAAATTATGTAGTGGTTTACCCTTAGAAATCTCCTACTTTATTGATAATTGAAAAGATGTTCTTATTCCATAAAGAACAATGTGGGCTTCTCTAGACATCTCAAACATTTGAATGTATTTCAATTCTACCTCAAATAACCAAATAACAAACAAAAGCACACATCCCTGAAGCTTGTCCAATCATTTTCAACTCTTTTCCTTCTCCTCCTCTTTCTAATCCCAATGAGTTCTTTGATTTCTTACGTATATTCATTTTCTTTTGCCAGTTGTGGGGCTTGAACTCAGGGCCTGAGCATTGTCCTTGGACTTTTCTCGCTAGAGCTCTACCCTTGAGCCACAGTACCAGCTTTTTTCTATGTATGTAGTGCCAAGGAATCAAACCTGGGTCTTCGTGAATGCTAGACAAGCACTCTACCACTAGGCCAAACTCCTGGCTGGCCCACGTATATTCATTTAACATATGTAAGTTATTAATCCATTCATAAATTTATTATATCTTTCTTTGCCTGTTGGCCAACATGCCTTATTGCAAGAGACAGACACATGTTTATCTTCAAAATCTTAGTATCTATCACAACATTCAGACATCATATCTTTTCAAGACTAAAAGTTATTTAATGAATAAGTTTACCAGACATGCTTGTTAATATGTAGATACATGTAATTATAATATATAACAAACCCAGATATGTATATAACAAGTGTTATCTCTTTTCACAGTCAGGTGTTTTATTTTTGAATCCCGTCTTGAATATGCTTTCTTATTCTAATTTGCTTGTGTATGGATCTGCGTTTCTGGTGAGTAACTCAAAGGACCTAGTCTCATACAAGGAAAGCATTAGCTTTTATGTACCATTAGCTACATAAGCAATGCCAAAAAAAAACCCACAAAAAACAAAAAACAATTTGGGGCCTGGTGATTGGCCTACTGATAGAGTGCATGCCTAGCACGCACAAAGCCCTGGATTCGATTCCTCTGTACCACATACATAGAAAAGATGAAACTGGTGATGTGGCTCATGTGGTAAGTATTAGCCTTGAGACAGCTTAAGGCCAATGCCAAGTCCACATGTGCAAGCTGCAGGACTGGCAAAGAAATATCGGTGGCAGAAAAGAAATTCTTACCAAATACATCTAACTTTGGAAAAAGTTAGAAATAAGCCAAATGAGAAAAAAAAAACATAAACTACAGTTTCTTGATTGAACATAGAAACTGCTTTTGTTTGGATTATAGAAAACATTTCCGTATTATTTGCTAATAAATAATCCTAATTTTCATGATGATATACTTATCACTCAATTCAATTCAATGAAATGGGGAAAATAGGTGAGCTGACTACCAAATGGAAAATGTATCAATTTACTGATGGCATTAAGAGGGATATTTGTGCTATTCTTTAAAAAACATATTTACCTCACTTTTCTGGCTAGGGAGACACAGATCACATTCCTTAAATAGTGTCCATTTGTATGAGTCTTTGTTAATCATAAATCATATTACTGTCTATTCCACAAATGCTAATTAGCACTGTGACTTTCCGTACTTGTCTCTCCGTTTTCTATCCTGATCTCAGGTTCTTTTATCTTGGCAGGTCTGTATTTAATACATGCATCAGATGACCACTTTTGCTTCGATGGTTTTTGAAAATTTTACAAGATTTGACCAAACAGGATATAGAATTGTTTTTTGATTTGCTGCCATGAAATGTCTAATAACACTGTCATTCTCCTGAAAATACTGTGTTAATAAATTCTGACAATGTGCAAAACATAGTGAGAAGAGGAATTTTTGCTTCCCACGCAGCTTTTCTCCAAGTGGTGTAAGAGAGAGAAAATGAAAAAGTGTAAAAGACTCCCACAATGAGGTCAAGTGTGCCATTTCTTTACGGAAACACAACATCCAAACAATCCATTCCTGCATTTTATCTGGGGATACTTCCTTTGAAATTCTGAAGCAATAAAACCAAAAGTAACATCTAGGAGGCACAGGCAACAATGGTACATTTTTCCCAAATAAAATACTTGCAGTTTAAAATTTCTCACTGTTCTTTAAGCCTTTTCTCTGACTTGTTTCTACCCAGTTTCATACCTTATATTTCCTGATATTTTTGTTGTTCTTACATATGCAAGAGAAGAGAGCACAATGTCACCCTTTATTAAAGGATACAAAAAGTGATTTTAAAAACTATATTATTTGTTTATCCTTTATTTAATGATAGTGCTAAAACTATAAGTTAAAGCATAAATGTCATCCAAGTTAGCCATTCAATGTGGAAGTTTTGATTTTATACTGTTTTATTCAAAATCTATACAACCTTTATTCCACATGAAATATCATAAGGATATACATCTTTTTCTCACAAACTGTGCACATGTAAAACAAAATGTAATTCTTGGGGAAGACACTAAAAGTACATGCATACCAGTTTTCCCCAAAGCAGGTGTGAAAATACTTGGTAAACAATAATATACAAAAAAATGATATTGCCACCTTTATAAATCTTGGAATATGTAAGGTGAATTTCCTCCAAAATCTATAGCATAAGAAATATTTCAGGGGGCCGGAAGTTTGGCCTAGTGGTTAAAGTGCTTGCCTAGCATGCATGAAGACCCGGGTTCGATTCCTCGGTACCACATACATAGAAAAAAGCCAGAAGTGGTGCTGAGGCTCAAGTGGTAGAGCTCTAGCCTTGAGAAAGTCCAAGGACAGTGCTCAGGCCCTGAGCTCAAGCCCAGGACTGGCAAAAAAAAAAAAAAAAGAAATATTTCAGGACAAGTCTGGCATTAGTGGATGATGCCTGTAATCCTAGCTAATTAGGAGGCTGAGACTTGATGATCATTGTTCAAAGACATATCTAGCAAGAAAGTCCAGGAGACTCAGCTCTAATTAGCCACCAGAATGCCCCGGGGAATGCAGTTATGGCTCAAATGGTAGAGCCCTAACCTTGAGCAAGAAAACTTGCTAGGGTTATGCCCAATCCCTGAGTTCAAGCTCAGAACTGGCACACACATACACAAAATGAAGCCTATCAGGAGTCTAGAATCACAGCCGTTATAACACTTTTTGTTGCAGAAAGTGACAAGATAGTTGGTGGATCAAAAAATTCTGAAACAAATGAATAAGAAAGTTTTCTCCAGAGGAGTGTCATTATGTATTATGCACCTGTCAGCACTCTGCACTTGGGATTCTTTGAGTGCAAGCTCTGAGTATAACCAGTTTCTCTCCATATTAACCAACACTGAGTAATTCCCAAGCCCATTAATCACATGTCACCAACACATCAAAAGGTGCAATTTTCAGAAAGCTGTTTTCTGCCTGTCTTTTTATTGTTATTTCACCACAAAATTGGCTACTTAAGCTCTCCCAGCAAATTACACCTTTGCAATGTATGTACTGTTTGGACCAAATGTGTTCCTGTTTTCAGTTAATTAAGACATTACAAGAAACTATCTAAATTACAAAGCCCAAAATATTACAAACAAATCAAGCTGAGGATTTTATCACTGAGCCATATTTTCCCTACCTTTCCTCTATACTTTTTAATTGTGTAAAATACATTCTTGACTTTAATGAAATCCATAAGAAAACGTGGTATCTAAATAATATCAAGTATAATTCAAGTAGAGCAAACTTGGTAAAACAAAACACTCACAAAACAGTACTATTTTTAATCCTTCACATTCTTTACCACATCTCTTAGCACATTTCATTTAGCACATTTCTGGGAGAGGAGAGAATTCTTGCCTTTTATTTTCCCTCCCATTGAGAGAGCATTCACATGCAAGTTTCATTCACAGATAAAGTAAATCTCTTTGTGAGTATCATAGTGGTCAATTCATTATTCAACTTCATTTGTTTATTTCAATTTAAAATGATTGAAAAAATAATGATAAATCACAATGATTATTTTTAAGCCCAAGACTTCCTTTTTTGTTTGAAACATTATGGTAATATAAGTTGCATGTATATATATATTTTCATATTCTTGACACCATATTTTACATAGTAAATTAAAATACTCTCTCAACATATGCAAGGTTATTATTTTGGGTTTCCTCCATAACACTGTAAGGGTTTTCATGTGTTAAATACACTTAATCCCTCACCTATGTTGGATACACAACCATAATATGCCAGTCAATAAGAAGGCTACTTTGCAGTTGCTCATTCTTCATTAATTTATTGTAAAGAATATTATTAATTAAAATTTTCATTTTGAGACAACCATTTCTATTTAATAATTGGATAGAATCAAGCTTATACTTGATTGTAGGTTAGTGTGTTAGAAGAAAAACAGAATCTTCTCATTAGAAGCTTGAATGTTTATTAAAATTATATTCCTGTATGTGCTTATTTAGCTAATTAAAGACATTAAATATTTTATTCTGGTGAAAAGAAAAAGTCATACTTAGAATTCACCAGGTGGACTCAAGTTAGATAGCACTGATTTTGCTGACATTATCAAAAGATCACAAAAGCCAGTATAGCATGTGCTTTCTTCTCTTTTTTGAGACTGGACATGCTATTATCATGGAGCTTTTTCTTCCAAGGCTGGTGCACATATGCGTGTTTCTTCATAGAAGACAGAATCTTTAGGAGATTGTGGTAATGGCCTAGTAGCTAATTTTCTTTCTCTTGAGGCCATTTTTTGGAGGGTTTTATAGTTGCTTCCCTAGTCAAATTGGTTTGAGCTTTTTGTTTGTGTGCGTGTGGATGCATTTCATGCTTGCATTCTTTACCCTCCAGTCTTTCTATAGCTTCAGTTAGGCAAGGGATAAGCTCTGAATTCCCAATGAAATAATTTATATTATTTTAAAAGGAAATTACATGGAGATTGCATTGTTTAAATTAGAAATGATTAATGCTCTGATAGAAATGGATGGCACAATAGTGACATTTAAAGCATAGTTTGTGGAATTGTGTATGTACAATGTCTTCAAATGACATTTATATTTAGTTTTACACTCTACCTTGAAAATTATCCTGTAAAAGTAGTAAAAACAAAATGAATGGATCAAAAAGATGTGATACTTATTTAAAAGGAATTGTATGTTGCCATTAGAAGGAGTGACATCTCCCTATTCATAGGGAAATAGAAAGATGGAAAAAATCATTTTCAGTGAAGTAAGGCAGACACAAAGGGCCATAGGCTCAGTGGTTTTCCTAATTTGAAATAATTAGTCCACATCTAGAACTCTCCTAGCAGAGGATTACAACAGCTCAAAACCTAGATACATAAGGTCATATAGAATGAGACGAGATGAAATGAACTCTAGGGTATGGAAAAAAGTAGTTTATCTTGTGTGATTGTTGTTCTTAATGTACTATGTTATTTCTCTTCTTTTTTGCCCTTACTGTTGTTATTGTATCTCACTTTGTTACCTAGTTTGATATAAGGAAAGGAAGGGGAACATCAAGATGATTGGGAAGGGGTAGGGGGAGGGAAACAGGGACAAAAACATGACAAGGGGAACAATGTGCAAGAAGTAATACACCTATACCTGACAAATTTAACTGTAATGCTTGTATACATTATCCCAAAAATAAAATAATAAAAAGTAGTAAAAACAAGAGAATGCACAAATAAAATGGACATATGTAGTGGAAAATTTTTTAAAACACATGAAAATGTCACTAAAATGTATTTTACTTTTTAAAATAAGAATCCTAGAAGACAGAGGTAAAGTAGGGTTCTATTAGAAGCCCAGAGGCTCTCAATAGAAAATCGGTAGGTCGTAAGAACTAAAGATTAGATGGGAAACACATTCCTTGTTTAAGATTTTCTCTACTCCTTGGTGTCTCTGTATTTCTAGATTTCTGCTGCTATAGAACAAATAAAAATCTTAGCCTGGAGATGCTGAAAGTACATGAAAATGTCAGATAGCTCTGGAAAACCTCCTCAGGGAATGCTACCAATATATGTACAGAGGGCAAACCCTGAAAACCTCTTTCATCTTATACTTGTTCCATGGTATGTGTTAGATATTTATAACAGATAGACAAGCATGGATCAAGGAAAGACTTGTAGTCACAATGAAGTCTCTGGAAAGTTTCCCAATAGATCACTTCATCTGATAAAATATAAAGGCCAAAAGTAAAACACAGATTGTGACAGAAAATTTTTGTTTCTCCAGAACTTGTCCACTCCTAAACTAAGGCTTAAATTGTAATGTTACCTGGTCCTAAGGTATGATTTCTCAAAGTTCAAGGCAAACACTTCTAGGATAGTATGAATTCATAAAGGGCATTAATTAGAACTAGAAATTAGAAAAACAAAAAATGTTGAATAACCTACCATAGGAAAAGCAGAGTGACTGGTCAGCAAGAACAGAAACATACAGTGGAGTATATCCTTAAAGAAAGCATTGAAACAATAGATATCTGAGTATTGGAAATACTTTTAGAGTGATTTTACTTTTGAAAGAAACATTACATAAAAAGTGTTAGGAAAATCCCATTCAAACATGGGCCAAAGACTAAAAGAAAACCTTCTCTGAAGAAGAAATAAGAATGGCCTATAGACACATGAAGAAATGCTCAGCATCTCTGGCCATAAAAGAAATGCAAATCAAAACAACTGTAAGATTCCACCTCACTCCAGTAAGATCAAGAAATCTAATAACAAAAGCCATATAATGAGTGATAGTTGTCCTTAATGTATTATGTTATCTCTCAACTCTTTTGCTGTCCCTTGGCTATCTCATATTGTTACAGTATCTCACTTTGGCAGAAAACTAAAGTTGGATCTTTCTTTGTCACCCTGCACTAGAATTAACTCCAAATGGATCAAAGACCTCGAGGTCAAAGCCGGCACTCTGAAAACTTTTCAAGAAGGAATAGGAGATACACTAGGCCTCCTTGGCACAGGTCGAAATTTTCTTAATAAGGACCAAGAATCACAACAAATCAGAGAAAGTCTGGATAAGTGGGACTGCATTAAACTGCAGAGCTTTTGTATGGCAAAGGACATAGCTAGTAAATTGATTAGGAAGCCTACACAATGGGAGAAAATCTTCACCAACCATACAACGGACAAAGGCCACATATCTAAAATATATCAACAGCTCAAAAAATCGAATCACTCCAAAACTAATGTCCAAAGTAACAACCATCCCATTAAAAGATGGGCCAAAGACTTAAAGAGAGTCTTCTCTGAAGAAGAAACAAAAATGGCCTATAGACACATGAAGAAATGCTCAACATCTCTTGTCATAAAAGAAATGCAAATCAAACTATTTACCATAGCAAAAATATGGAACCAACCCAGTTGTCCCTCAGTTGATGAGTGGATCAACAAGATGTGGTATTTGTACACAATGGAATTCTATGCTGCTGTCAGAAAGAATGACATGGCCCCATTTGTTAGGAAATGGAAAGACTTAGAAAAGATCATATTAAGTGAAGTAAGCCAGACTCAAGGGAACTTAGGCTCAATGGTTTCCCTTATTTGTCATAATCTGTAAAAATCTTGGACTCTCCTAGCAGAGATTTGCAATAGAGCTAAACCTTGATACAAAAGGCCATATACTAGGAAGCTGAATGAAAGGATCTCTAGGATATAGAAACATAAGCCATATAATGAATGATTGTTGCTCTTAAGGTACTATGTTATCTCTCATCTCTTTTGCTGTCCCTTGGTTACCTCATATTGTTACAGTATCTCACTTTGTTACCTGATATATTGGATATATTTGTATTTGGTCATTTGAGATTGGATAGGGAATGGGGAAAACAAGTTGAGGGGTGGGGATGGGGGGAGGGAAATGGGGACCAAGACATGTGAAAGGGTATCAATGTATGGGAATTAATGCACCATCTATCTGGCAAATATCATGTAACCCTTCTATTAATTACCGTAAAAAATATATGGAATAAAAAGAAATGCAAATCAAAACAACTCTAAGATTCCACCTCACTCCAGTTAGAATGGCCAGGATCAAGAAATCTAATAACAATAGATGCTGGTGAGGATGTGGCCAGGACGGATCACTACTACACTGTTGGTGAGAGGGCAAACTCATTCAATTACTATAGAAAGCAGTATGGCAATTCCTTAAAAGACTAAACACAGAGCTCCCCTATGACCCAGCAATTCCACTATTTGGCATTTACCCAATTGTCCAGAAACAAGGACATACCAAATCCACTGTCACAACGAAGTTCATTGCAGCACTATTTACCATAGCAAAGAATGAAACCAACCCAGATGTCCCTTAGTTGATGAGTGGATCAACAAGTTGTGGTATTTGTACACAATAAAATTCTATGCTGCTGTCAAAAAGAATAATAATTTCTTTAATTGATTCATTAGTTGATTTACTTATCACTGCTGGCATACCTCCCTGTTCAAAGTAGGTTTTGGGAGCTAATGGAAGCAGTAGTCTTGGAATACCTCCTGGCTTCATCACATAAGACATTTGTTTAGTTTTGGGGATGCTTGGGAACTTCAAACCCATACATATTTAAGAAACAAAATTTCATTAAATCATCATTACTCAAATTGTAAAGTTCATTTCCAACATGGTGTCTAACGCGTGTCATTGTTGTATTACTTCGTCCTTTGTCCTCATCCTTCTGTGGTTCTCTTTCCCTTCCTTAGATCAGATCAATCTCAAATACAAGACAAAGGTACAGAAAACAAGAGAGAAAATAGAAATGACTGCATTGAGGGAAAGGGTTGAGGAGGGATAAGTGGAAGAAAATGAGAGAGAGAGTAAAAGTATTTAAAAAGAAATGTGATCCAGGCCCAGTGGCTCATGCCTGTAATCCTAGCAACTCAGGAGGCCGAGATCTGAGTTCAAAGCCAGCCCTGGCACTAAAGTTCAGGAGTCTCTTATCTCCAATTAACCACTGAAAAAAACGGAAGTGGCACTGTGGCTCAAAGTGTAGGGTGGTAGCCTTGTGCTGAAGAGCTCTGGGGCCCAGAGTTCAAGCCCACAATTGACAAAACAACGACAACAAAATTGTAAACTCATTACCTTACTTATGTAATGGTGACCTTCTTGTTCTTCACCTTTGTAATAAAGATACAAAAATGGTTAGGGACAAGAGGATGGGATGTGGAGAATAAAGAAGGGATGGCGTTGTTTATGAAGCATTGTACTTTTAATCTAACTTGTAGAGTTATAACTCATTTGTAAAACTACTTAATAATAACAGTAAAAATTTGACCAATTCCTTAAAGTCAATGCATACAAAAAATCACTACTTGCAATACTTGATCTTTTCATTTGCCATCTTAAATACTACTCTTAAACATGAGCCTTGAATTCAGAAAAAAACATGCCTTAGCAGATGATGGTGACTCTCAACCACTGTGTATATGTGTGTACCCTCCTGGTCATGAACAGCATGTATGGTCTCACATGCAAAAAGAGACAGCAGTCACTTAAAAGAAAGAGAGTATAAATACTCTAGATCTGAGGAAAAAAGAAAAGTTCACTCCACATAATATGCAATCTGAGAATATTGATTGTGTGTAAAAATATCCGTAGTTGCTATTAAATATCACAATCTAAAAAGATTCATTGATGTTTCTTACATTTTATTTTAATTCAACTCAATTTCAGCCACATATTTTATAAGCCTAAGTAAAAGACAGTAGTAATTTTGCATAATGAGAAAGCAATTTATCAAGTGATGATGTTCTCATAATTCCTTCAGTGAAAGGTTTAGATTTTATTCAATACTCCCATCAATTAATTAATGGAGGTACAGAGGTCAAGATGACTGAAGACCAACCGAAAGTGTAAGTACTGCCGAAGTCATTGGTTATAGAGGAAGAATTCTCCCTTTAGTCTATTTGGGATTCATTTGAACATATCCAGACAAGTGTTTTCTCCTCCAGACACCAATAGGTTGAGAATCACTATTGTCTTTCTTCTTCAATTGGATTTTTGATTGAAATTTAATGAGGCAAAAACAAAGTGGTATTAAACAAGAATTGAAGTAATTAATGCACAATAATCTTTATACCTTATACTCTACTTAAGGAACTCATGGTGCTATAATTAAGCCATGGAGGTAACATTGAGTGTTCAAATACCATAACCTGAGGCACTGATAATTTTTCTAGTTTTGTAACAGAAGAGATTGGGAAGGAGAATGATGCAATTCTTGATTCCAATCAGCTATAATCATCCAAAATGTGCCAATTGAATTCTAGTCAATCTCTCATTCAGAACTATAGGAACTTAAAGATTATATATAATATATAATAAAAGTACATATTTTATATTATATATTTATAATATATAATGAAATTATATATTTGTATTCACTATATATTTATATATCGTATACACTATTACCAATTTACATATTATATATAATATATTTTATACTTATTAAATATTACATATTACGTATGTAAAACATCCTAAAACAAGAATAGGTTGAACATTTCCATCAACTGAATTTTGGAATAATTATTTATCTTCATATTGTGAAAAATTATGAAATGTAGATAGCGTGTTACATTCCACCATACTTTAAGAATACCAAAAAAAAACTATATAGATAAGGGAACTGAAATGTACTGTTGGGGGTTTTGTTCACACATGGAAATGTAAGAGAACAATATTAATATAACCTACTTAGTATATGTGTATAAATAATCACTTGTATGGGCTCTTCTTTTTAAGAGAAATATAGAAGCAAACAGGAAGATACATTGTTCTAAGGAAGCAACAAGGGTAATATTTAAATTCGTGGAATAGTTTGATACTATACAACTATTTAAAATTATTCCAGAGTGGAGAATGATTTCTGAGAACCTAATACATATCAATCATGTTTTAGTAATTAAAATCCAGTGGTAAATAAGAGACAGAATTCTCGCTTTTCTGATGTATGGTCTACAGATGGATCAATGGGGAAGGCATAAAAAGCATACAGAATGTAGATAAATAATTTCAAGCTGAGACAAATGACAGGTAGCAATGGCCTCTTCTTCAACAAAGTGCCATCTAATGAGGTATGAATTTTGAGGAAGACATGTGATTGATGGATTAATATGAATAGTCACAGGAAATACATTGTAGATAGAGGAAAGAGAAAATGGAAAATGTCTAAAACTGAAAATAGTTGGGGCATGTGAAGAAATTTTAGAGAACCAGGATCAGAAATAGTCAACATCTTCAGAATTAGTTACACAGAGGTTAAAATTTTCCCTCATAATATTATCTGTTAATGGTTTATTGTTGGTTGGTGGTAATGGTATGTCTAATATATCATTTATTGATTCACACATACCACCATCGTATTTAAGGCTAATTGTTGCTAAACAGAAAGAAATACAACCTATACATGTTGTTAACAAAATGCCTATCTTTGTCCGTGAAAAGTTAAAAACCTACTGAGTTAACTATTCTGTTTTTTGATGGGAAGTGTGACCACTTTATTTGTGTGTGGAAATAGAACAATAAAGTTTGTTGAGATTAGTTTTAGAACATAGGCAGATGATGAGGACAAGTGATGTGGGAAATGATTCTGATCAAGGAATACAATATGCACAGAAACCTGTTTAAAAGGACAATTTGTTGTTAGGGAAGGAGAAAGACAGAGCATAAGAATCACAGAATGAAGGGCCATTTTTCCATTTTATAAAAGTTTCAGAAAGGACTTTTCCTGTTTTATCTGTAATCCTTGAGATTTAATACTTTGGTTATATTAGTACTCAATATACTTTTCCCTTTTACTGTTTATTTTGCTTTTGTTTTGTTTTCAACATAGTTGCCTCAATTCAATAGCTATTATCATGCTTTAAAAACAATAACTGTACATTTTGTAGCCAATACTATGACCAACATTACAAATCCAAGATATAATAGGACTTAGCATTTTGCTAACTGTCCATAAAGAAATGTATTCCTTACCTGATTTATGAAATGGTAACCTCTCTGTACATCACCTTTCTACTAACAAAAAATTTTTAAGTAACAATAAATTAATACAACTGAGGAGAATAAAATAAAGTGCAAAGCAGAATATAAAATACTTTGGTTATATAATGTCATGATTCACAACATTGTACAAGGCTCCATAATTAGAGTTTAAATTAAATTTTATCAGATTTTACTATGTGATATTTACTTTAGTTTATTTCATAAACATTAAGACGTGTGTGTGTGTGTGTGTGTGTGTGTGTGCGCGCACGCACGCCCTCTGTGTGTCCTGGGGCTTGATCTGGGGCTTGTGTCCTGTGATCTGTCCCTGCGCTTTTGTGCTCAAGTTATTGCTCTATTTGAGCCACAGTGCTATGAGTTTTTATTTTCTTTTTCTCTTTCTTTTTCTCTTTCTTTTTCTCTTTCTTTCTTTCTTTTTTCTTTCTTGGTAGTTAATTGGCAATCAGAGTCTTATGGGCTTTCCTGAATTGGTTGGCTTGAAAACATGACTCTGAGAAGCTAGGATGATATATGTGAGGCACCTGTTCCAGGTTAACAAATAGACTTTAATATTGTTTTCTAACTTAAGACAATGCATGTACTATAGATTTGGATTTCCATTTTTAAGTGTTTTTATTATTATTTTGAATCACCATTTTAATGCATATTTTTAAAGGATTCCTTATGATCATTTATGCTTTGTGGTTCTGGAAGCTCTCCAGGCAGATTACTTATCATAGACATTTCGTCCTGTTTATGCAAAAGTTGAGTCAGAGGCCATGCAATTTACCCTAAATGGAAACCACAAACCATAACTAATATTAATATAAACATATAAATATACTTTACTTAATCTTGTCTGAATAGTCCCCTAGTAGAGTTAATATCTTAATGCAATTCCACGTGTACTAGGAGAATAAAATCAGTGGGGAAGACTTTGGTTGATTCAAGGATACTTGATTTTAAAGTCTTGATCTACATATTATTGTTAAAAATGCACTGCAGCCTTTTTAAAATTAAACTCTCAGTTTTATACTTCTTGTTTTCATAATACCCTTAAAATTTTCTTATGCAATTTTAATCTTCACTATCACCCTATGATATATGAATTTTCATCCCCAGTTTCAAACATCAAAGAGTATATTAAGAGAGATGATTTGGCTTATTTTATAATTCTAAATGATGAGAAATGACTTAAACCAGTAATTTTTTTTTATTTTCAGGGTAATGTATAGTGGGGTTACAGTTACATTCATCAGATAGTAGGTGCATTACTTCACCCATATTGATACCACTTCTCATGTGTTTTTGTTTTGTTTCCTTTTGTTTTGCTTTGTATTTGTGGGTCAAGGGGCTTTAACTTGGCTTGGATGCTGTGAGCCGAGACCCACTTCCCATTTTCCTATTTAATTGGAGATAGGAGTCTCAGGTCCTTTTTTGCCCAGGGCTCGCTTTGAACCTTGATCCTCAGATCTCAGCCTTGTGAGTAGCTAGGATTACAAGCATAACCCACCAGGCCCAGCTCCACTTCTCATGTTTTTGTTCCGTATTCCATCTCCCCCCACCCTCCCAATCATTTTATTTTACCCCTTTCCCTTCCCTATTTCAAATAAACAAATAAATGTATATACAATATATCAGCTAACCAAGATAGATATAGTAACCACATGAGATTAACTATAAGGGGGAAAAAAGAGAAATGAAATAACATAGGATTTTAAGAAAAACATTCACAAAGATAAACCTCTTGTTTCCATGTCCTAGAGTTCATTTTGTTTAGTCTCATCCTATATGACCATATGTACATAGTTTTGAGCTATTGTGACCCTCTAATAGGAGAGTCCTAAAAGGAAGGAAACCATGGAGTCTATGTTTCTTTGACTCTGGCTTACTTCACTTAATGTGATTCTTTTCCAAGTCTATTTCCTTCAGAAATGGTCATTCTTCTTTATGGTATGTAGAATTTCATTGTGTATAAGTACCACATTTGCTTGATCCATTCAACTACTGAAAGGCATCTGGGTTAGTTCCATATCTTATTTTTAAATAATGATACAATTGACACCATTGGGCTATTAAATTTAGAATGGCCTTGTTTCTGGACATTTGGGTAAATGCCAAAGGAATGAGATTGCTGGGTCATAAGGGTGCTCTATGTTTAGCCTTTTGAGAAATTGTCATACTGCTTTCCAGAGGAGTTAAGTGAGTTTACACTCCCAACAACATTTTCCCCCAAATCCATCCTCACCAATAACATTATAATGTACTGATGGTACCAGAATTGAGTCCTCACTATTTTAACTAGTGCAGCATCCATCCAAAGAGACCATCCTGAATTTAACAATAAGGTATTCATCCACTGAGCTCTAGCCCATGTGAAAAGAGCAAGGACATAGGAAAAACAGAGTTTAAGGCCAAGTAACCATGTAGGCAGAAACTAGAGATAAATTGCACAACCTATGAAATACCATGAACTACAAGAAGCTGGAAGATGTGAAGTCAAATTGTTCTTAGAGAGAAATGATAGTCTTGATTTCAGAACACTAGACTCAAGGATTGTGAGAGAATCAACTTCTGTTTGAAGCCATCTATTTTCTAAGACTAGTTACAGAAGCAGTACTAAAATAAGAAAGTACCTTATTTTATCTTTTTCTGTAGCACATGCCTAAAATATTTACATGTGGCATTAGTAGAGAGAGTACTGTTTAATAGGGGAATCTGTAGTGGCACAAAGTGCAGCAATAAACTTACTACTAGTAATGAGAAAATCTAGGCCTATTTTAGATAATTATGAATAAAAGGTGGAGAAAGAAGATAATTCACTGTGACTTTTCAAAGAATCATTGTATACTACATCTAGTTAACATTTGCAAAGTGAAAAAAGTTTCCTGCTTGGTTATGTCATGAATATTCATGGTGCTATATGGTAGGAAAAGGAAAAAAAATTCAGAAATAACTTTGAAGATAGATATTTTTATTATGTATTATATTAATATATTTACATGCATAGAGAAAAAAGGATGATTTTCAAAGTAGATCAGAAGTTTAGGATTCAAATTTATTCATACAAATAATTGAAAAGAACCAGCAAAAGAAGTGGTAATATAAGGGGTTAAAGACCATTATAAGGCATAAGCTGAACAAAAATAATTAACTGCATTAGTTAATTCATCTGTCAAGTTTACCATTGACACAGGGCCTAATCATTATCACAAAAAAATTGGAAATGTTTTCATCGCTCCAAAAGGAAGCTTCATACCTACGCATAGTCAATCTCTCTCTCTTTTTTTTTTTTTTGCCAGTCCTGGGCTTGAGCTCAAGGCTTGAGCACTGTCCTTGGACTTTCTTAAGGCTAGAAGCTCTACCATTTGAGCCTCAGCACCATTTCTGGCTTTTTTCTATGTATGTGGTACCGAGGAATTGAACCTGGGTCTTCGTGCATGCTAGGCAAGCACTTTACCACTAGTCCAGACTCCCAGCCACACATAGTCATCTCTCATTCCATATGTTGTCCAGCTATAAAAGACTATTCCTCTATCTCTATGTACTTTTGTATTTTGGACATCATATGTTTTATTTATATATAATCATAATATATGTTAATTTATTTCTTCATATATATATTGTTGTACTTAAAGTTTTCTTATATTTTTATTAAAGAATTTATTAACATTGATTTTACATCATATTTCAAATGACATATTTAACAAGTATTCAAGAAGGGAATATCTATATACAATCACTGGCACTTAGATTTTAGAACATAATAAAAATTAGGCTGAGGGTTTGTATGTCATAGATACATATTAATCTATGTAATAAAACATTATGTTTATAGAGTCATAGATTTTTATGTCTATGTAGTTCTGTTTATATTTTCAATACCATGTCCATAGCATTGGGTACTCAAATACTGAGTCCTCACTCTTGTACTATTTGATCTAATAGCCACATACTAAGGATACCATGCACCTTTTGTTCCTTTGGTCTTGACTTGTTTCACTCATCATGATTTGAAAAGCAATCAGCTTTTAAAAGACCTTTTGCTAGGACTGATAGACTGCTGTGGTACTTGTAAGTTATGTTGGGAAGCTGAGTAAAAGCCTTTTTGTTTTGTGCTTTTATGTTTCATTTTGTTATATTTTTGTATTTGCAGTGAGTCTTGTTTTGGGAACCAACAAATTTAAAATACAACCTTTAAAAACAAGAGGAGTTAAAATATGATATCTGTATACATACCCAGATTAGTCAAATATACACTACTAAGGTATTTTACTACAGGATGAGGACAGGGAAGTATTTTATTGAAGATCTATAAGGAAGTCACTTACTGACATGTATAGTTATGTAATTTTCTTATGATAAATCTATTTATAAAATATTTGTACATGGAAAACACACAGAAAACTTTCTGACTTTGTCTTCTGTACCACAGTTCAGAGTCCAGCTGATTCTGCATCAATTGACTCTGTCATCTAGAATCTGTCAATTCCTTGTCTTCTAAGTAGCCTTCCTGTCACCAGGTCCTTAAGTAGCAACCCAACTCCCAGTTTCCACCCTTCCCCCACTGCACTCTCTCTTCTATATAACAGACATATTATCTTTTGAATAGTTATGGCTATGTCACCAAACTCCTGGAAAGACTTCCTATCATGTTGACAAAGTTCTTTAGGATCCTGCACCACCAAATTCTCTTAGTATTCTTGTGACCTAATCCAAACCAGCTTCAAATACATCAAGTCACTTCCAGTATGCAATCTCTTGTCTTCCAGCATCCTCATCACCTTCTTTGAGCATCCTTACCTATCTTCTATGCAGAATTTTAGTCCCTCCTTTGAGATCCCTTTAGATATCCTTTAAAATCAAGGAAGAGACTGGTGCCAGTGGCTCCTTTCTATGACTCTTACTCAGGAGACTGAGATATGTAGGTTATAGTTCATGAATCTTGAGTCTACAATTTATAAAAGCAGAACTGTGGCGCAAGTGATAGAGTGCTAGCCATGAGGATAAGAGTCAGCTCTAGGTCCTGAGTTCCAGCCTCCAGGACTAATAATAATATATAAATGAAGGAAGAAGAGTTCATATGTTCTTCCACTGACGATGAATTATTTCTTAGTTTCTAGTTACTTCTGTTATTTAAGTTTTAGATATGAATTTGAAAGGGATTTTTAAAAGTTTTTTTTTTATTTTTGGTTATAGAAATGAAGAGGGACAAGACCAGGAGATATTCTGCTACTCTGCTTCCTCTGCTATTCTGTTTTTATCATATATTTTTATTGTAATTAATAGAAGGGTTACATTATATTCACCAGATAAAAGGTATATTACTTCACAAATATTGATACACTTTCTCTTGTCATGGTCCCCATTTCCTTCCCCCCTTGGCCTGCTCAACTTGATTTCTCCCCTTCCTTCTCCTATTTCAAATAACCAATTAAGCATATATAGAATATATCAGGTAATAAGTTGAAATATTGTAACAATATGAGATAACCAAGGGAAAGCAAAAGAGGTGAGAAATAACATAGTACATTAAGGACAACAGTCACTCATTATACGGCTTTTGTTGCTATATCCTAGAGATCCTTACATTTATCATCATACTATATGTTACGTATTTACGTTTTGTTCTATTGTAAATGTCTGCTAGGAGAGCCCAAGTTGTCTACAGATTATGACAAATGAGGGAAGCCATTGAGCCTAAGTTCCATTGAGTCTGACTTACTTCACTTAATATGATTTTTTCTAAGTCTTTCCCTTTCCTTACAAATGGGGCAATATCATTCTTTCTGACATCAGCATTGAATTCCATTGTGTATAAATACCACATCTTGTTGATCCACTCATCAACTGAGAGGCATCTGGGTTGTTCCATATCTTTGCTATGATAAATACAGCTGCAATGAACATCGCTGTGCTAGTAGATTTAGTATGTCCTTGTTTCTGGGCAATTGGGTAAATGCCAAGTAGTGGAATTGCTGGGTCATAGGGGAGCTCTATGTTTAGTCTTTTGAGGAACTACAATAATGCTTTCCATAGTGCTTGAATGAGTTTGCACTTCCCGCAACAGTGTAGTAGTGATCCCTCCTGGCCACATCCCCACCAGCATCTGTTGTTATTAGATTTCTTGATCATGGCCATTCTGACTGGAGTGAGGTGGAATTTTACAGTTGTTTTGATTTGCATTTCTTTTATGATCGTAGATGTCGTGCATTTCTTCATGTGTCTATAGGCCATTTTTATTTCTTCTTCAGAGAAGAATCACATCTTTTATTGGGATGACTCTAATCTTTTGGAGATTAGTTTTGGAGTAATTCAATTTTTTGAGCTGTTGATACATTTTAGATATGAAGTCTTTGTCCATTGTATGGTGAGTGAAGAATTTCTCCCACTCTGTAGGCTTTCTAGTCAATTCGTTAGCTAAGTCCTTTTCCATACAGAAGCTCTGAAGTCTAATGACATCCCACTTATCCAGCCTTTCTCTGATTTGTTGTGTTTTCTTGTTCCTTATTAAGAAACTTTTGACCTGGGCAAAGGAGAACTAGTGTATCTCCTATTCTTTCTTGTAAACTTTTTAGTGTATCTGCTTTTACCTCGAAGTCTTTGATCCATTTGGAGTTAATCCTGGTGCAGTGTAACAAAGAAGGTTCCAACTTTAGTTTTCTGCAGGTGCTTAACAAGTTCTGCCAGCACCACTTGTGGAAGAGGCTGTCTTTCTTCCATTCTATTTTTGTGCCCTTATCAAAGATTAGGTGGCCATAGGTCTGTGGATAATTTCTGGGCCCTCAGTTGTATCCCATTTATCTTCAGGCCTGTTTTTGTTCCAGTACCAAGATGTTTTGGTCACTACAGGTCTGTAATAGAGTATAAAGTTTGGAATTGAAATTACTCCTGCGCTATTCTTTCTGCTAAGAATTGTTTTTCCTATACGGAGTCTTTTATTATTCCATATGTAATTTGGGATTGCCACTTCTATTTCTTTAAAAAATGACATTGGGATATTGATGGGTATTGCACTTAATCTGTAGATAAGCCTTGGCAAGATTGCTATTTTCACGATGTTATTTCTTCCAATCCAGGAGCATGGGAGGTTTTTCCATTTCCCCAGTTCTGCTTTAATTTCCTTTTTCAGGGTTTTAAAGTTTTCATCAAAAAGTTCCTTTACATTCTTAGTTAAGTTAATTCCTAGGTACTTTATTTTGGGAGTGGCTATTGCAAAAGGAGTTGCTTTCCTGATTGTTGCCTCATGCTCCTTATTTTTGGCATAGAGGAAGGCAGTCAATTTTTGAAGGTTAATTTTATACCCTGCTACCTTTCCAAAGGTTTGAATCAGTTCAAGTAGCTTGGGAGTAGAGTCTATAGGGTTCCTTAAATACAGAATCATGTCATCTGCAAAGAGGGAAAGTTTCACTTCCTCTTTCCCTATTTGGATCCCGTTTATGCTTGCTTCTAGCCTTATTGCTCTGGTTAGGAATTCTAATACTATGTTCAAGAGGAGTGGAGACAATGGGCATCCTTGTCTTGTTCCTGATTTTAGAGGAAAGGTTTAGCTTTTCGTCATTAAGTATAATACTAGCTGTAGCTTTGTCCTACACAGCCTTTATTATACTGAGAAATGTTCCATGGATTCCTAGTTTCTCCAGAGTTTTTAACATAAAGGGGTGTTGGATCCTGTCAAATGCCTTTTCTGCATCTATTGCTCCTGTTGATTTGCTGAATTATATTAATTGATTTGCGTATATTGAACCAGCTTTGCCTCCCTGTGATGAATCCTGTTTGATCATAGTGTATAATTTTTTTGATGAGTTGTTGTAGAGGGTTGGTCAGTATTTTGTTGAGAAGTTTTGCATCGATGTTCATCGAAGAAATGGGTCTATAGTTCTCTTTCTTTGATGAATCTCTGTCTGGTTATATTGGCTTTGTAGATTGCATTTGGCAAAGAGCCTTCATTTTCAATTTCCTTGAAGAGCTTGAGGAGTATTAATATAAGCTCTGCTTTGAAGTCCTTTTAGGATTGAGCTGTGGATCAATGTGGCCCTGAGCTTTTCTTGGATGGAAGGTCTCTTATTGCTATTTCTATTTCAGTGCTTGAAATAGGCCTGTTAAGTTGGATTAGGTCTTCTTGGTTCAGTGTGGGTTTGTTAATATTGGGTAGAAATTCATCCATTTCTTCTAGATTCTCAAATTTGTTGGCATAAAGTTTAGAGAAGTATTCCCTCATGATGCTCTGGACCTTGATAATTTCTGTCATGATATTACCATTCTCATCTGTGATTTTGTTTATTTAGTTGTGCTCCCTTCTTTTTTTGGTAGGATTTGCTAAGGGTCTGTCAATTTTGTTAATTTTTTTGAAGAACCAACTCCTTGCTTTGTTGATTCTTTCTATAGTTCTTTTGGACTCCAATTATTTAATACTGCTTTGTTTCGAATAATTTGCTTTCTTTTACTGGGATTAGGGTTGCTTTGTTGATCTTTTTCCAAGAGTTTGAGGCGACTTATTAAATTGTTGGTTTGTGATTTTTCCAATTTGTTATTGTATGCATTCAGAGGTATAAATTTTCCTCTGAGTACTGCCTTTGCTGTGTCTGAAAGGATCTGGTATTTTGTGTGCTCCTTTTTGTTAAATTTCATAAACTGTGGGATTTCGGTTCTGATATCCTCAATGACCCATTGGTGATTCAACAATGTGTTTTTTAATCTCCATGAGTTACAGGGTTCTGCAGCGGTTCTGAGCTGCTGGCACTGCTGAACGCTGTCTTCTTTTGCCAGTTTTCTGCCTTTTCCTTCTCTGAGATCTTTGTGGTGATAAAGCTTACTTAGGATGGATCTTTGGGTATGAACTTTCCCCTATGATGCTAGAACTCTATATTTTAATTTATAACTGGCATCTTAAACTTATACTATCTCCACAGTTTGCTTCTTCTTTATTGTCAGTCAATACTCTCTTTATATTGCAAAATAATTCATAAATTGTTACTTTTAAATTTAAATTTTATATCTTCAGTAGCTGAATGCTTGGGCCGTTTCCACAGTTGGAGATAATGAATAATGCTGATACATCAATGTGAGTTTATGTTGCCATTTCTTCTTGGTGTGAATGGAATTGCTGGATCATGCAATAAATCTGTATTTAATAGCTTGAAAAGTTGCCAAATGGTTTTAAAAAGTTTCTTTCCCATTTTATTTTCCCCTGTAGAAATATAAGGAAGTTCTTTGTCTTTTTATTAATCTCAGGCTTGTTTACATGTTTTCATGATGTTAATGGGAAATAATTTCATATTTTATTTTACAATGATGTTAGCTATGAAGTTTTTGTGTATTACTTTAGTTAAGGTGACACACTTATCTTTTATTCTGTATTTCTTCAAGTATTCATCATTCCATTCAGGTATGTGGTATTTTCTCAATGCATTTCCACCATATACTAAGATGGTGCCATGGACTATACTTAAAATGGTAGAATATCTTAGTTGATTTTTATGATAAACCATTTCATATTCATAGAGAAATCATACTGAGCCATGTTAAAGCTCTTTTGTGTATGTTTCTGGATTCCTAGGTTTCTTGATTCATGTTTTGTGTGGGGTTTTAATTACTTAACTTTTATTTTCATTTTGCTGACACTTGAGACTGCAATGCAAACTTCGCTTTTGGGGAAATTACTGCTTAAGCCATTCCCTCTCTGGCTTTTACTTTTAATTTACTTTTGAGAGAGCCTCATTCAGTACTTTACCTACTCTGGCCTCAGAACAAGATCCTCCTACTTCTTAGTCTTTAGTAACATGAATTATTTTCATGTCAAGATTGGTTTGTAGTTCAGGTCTTAGCAACATTTGCTTCCATTATAATCATTACAAGATCCTCTTGTCTGTCACCAGAATACCTGGAATAACAGGTATGATCACCATGCCTAAGATGAACTAGTATTTTAATAAATTTTACACCTATGTTTATTGTGATATTAATTTGATGTTTTATTTTATTGTGATATTTTGCCTAGTTTTGATTCCTGGTTAATCATGTCAAGATTTAGTTTGTAAAGAATATTGGTACAACTTGCAGATACATGACTATTTTCTAAATATGATCATAACCAAATTTTGAGTGTCTGATACTTTGCAAGATGTTTACTTAGATTTTCTTACATTAATTTTATTTGAAATATGTGAATTGTATATTTAAATATTGGGTTATATGTTTCAGAACACCATTCACACTATAAAGGAACACTGGCAAAAATGTAGAAATGTTCTACAAAGAAAATGGAAGTGTGCTTCCACAATATATTAACATACTTATTTATGTAACTTTCCTACTATAGCTGGATTAAGGACCTTACACACAAACTCTCTATCACCTCAGCCATAACTTGACACCTAAAATTTATTATCATGAAACTTAAAAAAAGAGAATTTATATTTTTGTAGTTTTGTAATTTTATTTGTAATATTTGTGTTGTTTATTTTTATTTTATTACAGGGTGATGTATAGAGGGGTTACAGTTACATTCATAATGTAATGAGTATATTACTTCATGAACAGTGTTACCCCCTTCTATGTTTTTCTGCCACTACCCTTCCTTCATCCCTTCCCAATTGTCAAGTTAATTTCCAACATATTCTGAATAACGCTGTTACATTGGTCATTTTTTTAAAGAATAGAAAATAACCAGGTGACAATGACTCATATGTACAATCCTACCTTCTCTGAAGGCTGAGATCTGAGGATCACAGTTCAAAGCCAGTCCAGAGAGAAAAGTACTGAGTCTCTTATCTCCTATTAACCAGGAGAGTAGCCATGCTTGCCTAGCATGCACAAAGCTCTGGATTTGATTCCTCTGTATCACATACACAGAAAAAGCTGGATGTGACTCTGTAGCTCAAGTGGCAGAGTGATAGCCTTGAGCAAAAATGTGTCAAGGGACAGTACCCAGGCCCTGAGTTTAAGCCCCACGACTGGCAACAACAACAACAAAAAAGAAGTCCAGTTACTCAAAAAGTAAAGAAATAAGAAAATACTAACTGTGAGGCTCAAAGTCAGTGCCCCAACACCAGAGTTCAAGCCCTAGGACCAGCACGATAAAGAAGAACATAAAAATAAAGGGTAGAAAAATATTCTGGGGGATCTTGTTGACAAAAATTATAAGTAGGTTGTAATGGTCCATGTTTGTAATGTCACCCTTATAAGACTGAAGCAGGAGTAGAAGGATGAGGCATTTGAAGCCAGCGTAGACTACACGACAAGTTCCAGGCAGGCTTAGGCTCTGTGTTGATATCTTGTTTAAAAATAAAATAAAAATGAAAGTTACATTTTAAAATAAGATTAAAATATGTTACAACAGAAATCAAAGAGGCAAAGAAAATTGTATTTTTGGAAAAAGTATTAAGAGAGTGATTTTGGTTTGCCTTTCTATGACATTTCCCTAAATTTATGTTCAAAACAATGATAGTTTTAATGTTGAAAAGTTTCTTTGTTATGTAACATTATATTTCTTTGAAAACTGTATATCAGCTAAACATGTTGATTGTTTTTGGTCACATGGCTTAATTATTTGCTAATCACTTTAATGCAAACCTGAACTAGAGATGCTTCTTGTTCTCATGGATGAAGAATTGTCCTGTATTTATGTTTAGGTAGCTACAGTCATGGATCAAGCATTCAACCTAGGTCATAACACTATTTTCACCATTCAGTTCATAATTTTGTTAATGTAATTCCTCTTATAGATTTGCCATCTTTGAAATACAAGACGTCTTCTCAATTCATGACATATACAGTGAGTGATAGCTTAGAGTTTTATGAGTACATAATATATTGTAATCAATTTCAAATAATATAAAAGTTATGTACATGACATTTAAAAGAATTTTTATTCATGTCAATTTAAACAAGCAGAGACACTGTATTTACACAGGCTTATTTACATAAGGACATTTTCCCAATTACACTCCTTTTAAGTACTATCATCGCATAAATAAAACATGGTTGGCAACTATTCAATTGTCTTTTAAAGAAGTAAATAATCAATTCTCCATGAATATTGCAAAGAAAATGGAAAAAAAATCTAAAATCATATGGATTTATGTAAATGCTTTTCAATGCACTTAAATATTGCTGAAAATAGAGTTTAGGTCACAGTTAATCATGGAAAAACAATTTTCTTTAAAATATACAGACAATTTTGTAAACTATTGGAAACTGACTTACCCCAGTATTCCTTAACAATTATTTCATATTTGTGAAATATCAATTATGAGGTTCTGTCTATCTTTATTGAAAATTCTGAAAATACAATTGCCACATGAGGTAATTAGGAAGAGAAGTCCCATGATACCTCATATGAACTCACAAATGTCTATCATCCACCAATATCATTATAACTGCAAATATCTCAAGATGTAATGCTCCTTTTTTATGACTCAAATCATGTCGATACTGCTGAAAGCAGTTAAAATGATGACTTTCCCAGTCACATGATTTGGTGAAATTCGAAGTTCTCCTACTTCTATGGATGTGAGATGTATGAACACATATTCTAGTACCTTACATTTCTTGCTCTGGTCTGTAGTGTCTGCCCAAACATTACAGAATGATAGGTCACAGAAACTTTATTTCTTGCCACACTAAATTTGTTTGAATTTTGTTACAAATTCAAACTACATGCTTTCTTATCTAGATGTTTGAAAAGTGTTCTTAAAATTAAATATATAGGTAAGTTTTAAAAGTAGTTTATTTTGTTTGTTTATGGAGGAGTTATTTTTAAATTGTAAACATAACAAATGCTCTGATTTTAAATTTGAATAATAGTCGGGTGGGGGGTGTGGGGGGGGGAGGGAAATGGGTACCAAGACATGTGAAAGGGTATCAATGTATGTGAATTAATGCACCTTCTATCTGGCAAATATCATGTAACCCTTTTACTAATTACAATAAAAAAAGAATGAAAAAAATAATAGTCTAGATAAACATATTCATATTTACAGCTTCCACCTGTTCCTAGAGTTAATAAGAGTTTTTACTAACTGGGTGTTACTTATTTCCATAATATCTACTACTCAGCTGTCTGTGATCTGATGATTACAGTTTGAAGCCACATCAGGCATTCAAATCCAGAGGACTTTAATTTAGAAGTAACTAGGGAAAAAGCCTACTCTTAACATTTGGCTCTAGTATATTATATCTGGTATATTGTACATTTATCTGAATATTTGAAAATGGGAACCCAAAGGAAAAATAAGATGAATGCAATTGTAACCCCTCTGTACATCACCCCAACAATAAAATAAAAAATTACCTCATGCAACTAATAAAAATTCTTGAGGTATACACACCTTAATTAGAGATTCTCAGTTGTTGTTATATGCTAATTTTTATGAAATTTTAGTATTTTACTTTTGGTTTTGTGTTTACTTTTCAGTGAAAATATCAAGAATATCCAGTATTCAATGGTTTCTGTAATTAACAAGTAGAGATTTTAAAATTCAAGGGAACTAAAGAGATACTTATCAAAAGAAGAGGTTAAAATGGCAGAAAAAGCATATGAGAAAATGCTCACCATCCATGGTCATAAAGAAATGCAAATAAAAGCAACCCTAAGATATCTCCTTACCCCAACAAGAATGTCCAAGATTTTGAACTCAGACAATGACAAATGCTGGTGGGGTTGTGAAGAAAAAGGAACCCTACTGCACTGTTGGTGGGAAGCTATTTCAGCCACTCTGGAAAGCAGTGTGGAGGTTTCTTAAAGAACTGAAAATTGACCTTCCCTACGATCCCGCCATACCACGCCTGGGCATCTATCCTGAACATAATAACCCAAGATATGATAAGGACACCTGCTCAGCTATGTTCATCTCTGCACTATTCATAACAGACAACAGCCAGGCGATGGAAACAATCCAAATGCGCTACTGCAGATGAATGGATACAGATGAATATGGTATATATATACAATGGAATTCTACATAGCCAAGAGACAAGATACAATAATGGCATTTGCAGGGAAGTGGATGAATCTGTTTTAATCTTTAAGATATAGGGAAACAAGAGTTTTCTTTTCTTTTTTCCATATAATTTTAATGTAATTTTAATTAATAGAAGGATTACATTTTATTCACCAGAGAGAAGGTGCATTACTTCACAAATATTGATACCCTTTCTCATGTCTTGGTCCCCATTTCCCTCCTCCCATCCCTACCCCTCATCTTGTTTTCCCCTTTCCCTATCCTAGTTCGTTACCAAAAACACGTGTATACAATATATCAGATAACAAGGTGAGAGTTTTCTAATGGATTGCAGAAACAGTCATAATTAAAACCTTTAAAATTAGAGAAAACTAAAGCACTGTTCCGTTTGAATAAACATTCAAACTTTAGCAAAATATTAAAAAGTGAATCTGAGATAAAAATGTGTCACTTAAGTGAAGTTTACCTAGGACTATGATGGCAACATGAGAAAAACCTTTTAGTATATTCTGTTTTAAGAATAGAAGACATACACAGAAGAAAATGTTGGAAAAATTCATTCAATATATAGATATATACAGTACCTCCTGGAAGAGGAAAACTCAGAATAACCAAAGATAACAAATGAAAGTGTATCAAATTTAAACATCTTTACACATTATGGGAAATAAACACTTGGATGATAAAAGTAAATTACAAAATATGAAAGAACCTTTGTAAATTATTTACTGGAAAATAAAAAAAAACAAAAGAACAAATAATATAAGTAGCGAAAGTATAAATTATCTGAAAAAAGAGTTTTCAAAATAAAAAGTATAAAGGCACAGAAATTTTGAAAACTATTAGCCATACAGGAAATAATATCAAAATAACATTGAGATTCTATCTCCTATGAGTGAAAATAGCAATCACAAATAAAATTAACTGTATTCAATTCTGGAAAAGACATGGGAGAAAAAAACTCCCTATACATCATTGCTGGGAACAGAAATATAAGTAGTAGCTATAGAATTAAGTACAGTGATTTTTCAAAAATTAATAAATATAAGTCATATACTCCTGCTGTATTACTCTTAGGCATACCTGGGTAAAGATTTCTTTTTTGGCAATTTGCAAAGTGTAATAAATAGACATAAATAAATTATGTGTATCTATGGAGTCACAGATATATAATTGGCTAACACTCTTTTTCTACATATATGAAGTTTGGCAAATACATGTTAACATCCCAGTATTCAAAGGACAAAAATAAAACAAACAAAAAAATCCAGTGCTGTTAATTTATTAGTTTATCTCATGTGACTCAGTGTTGCATTGACTAGATATGGTATTAAGCAGCCCAGTACTCAAAACTGCGTGAACATGCTGCTGCTGTAAGCAACTGAATGCCAGAGGCTAGCTGATGCTTAGGGTCACTATAAAGATCAAAGCAATACTTCCTTAAGCAAACCTGGAACAAATATAATGTCCTAAACCCATCTATCAGCACAAAGTATTTTATACATTCCACTAATCAAATCCAATGATTTCACTATTATTTTATAATTCCACTAGCAATCAAATTCTTTAATTGACATATAATATTAATTCCATACATCTAATAATCTTAGTAGTAATAACATATCAAACCTGATATTCTCCTGGAAAATGCCTTGCTTTGTTTTTAGGAGATGCAAATAAATTTTATTCCTCTCTAAGCTTCCAATAAAGAAAAAAAAAGCAAAAATAACCTATTTACAAGATGAAATATGGAAATAGTTATCATAAGACATCTCACTGGAAAAGTACAAATATTTAAAGACTTCATAACTAAGACATTAATTATTATTATTTGGTATGATAAATAAAAATGTTAGGGTGTTTCAGGCCCAGTGGCTCATGCATATAATCCTAGCTACTCAGGATGCTGAGAATTGAGGATCAATGTTCAAAGCCAGCCTGGGTTCAAAAGGACCTGAGACTCTTATCTCAATTAACCTTTAGAAAATCAAAAGTGGGGCTTGGCTCAAGGTTAGGGTGATAGCCTTAAGCTGAAGAGCTCAGGGACAGCACCTAGGCTGAGTTCAAACCCCATGATCCCCACAAAAAAAATATTAGGGTGTTTACATTGCTTTGATTATAATTTGAATGTAGTCTAAGCTCCATTATCTAGAAAAGAGAAAAATTTTAAAAAAATAATGGAGTCACTCAGCATAGCTACAGTTCATATTTGAGCATCATGTAGGTAGAGTAAACTTCTGAAGCAAACTCGGTTATTAATGTAAAGTGATTATTTTATTTTATTTACATTTATATTATTAATTAATTATACAAAGGAGTTACCAATTTATTAGTTTAGGAGTACAATGCTTCTTGGTAAATGTCACCCCTTTCTTCCCTTCCCAGCATTCCCTACATTTCTCCCTTCTGTCCTTCAAGTTACAAACTTGATTTTTTTACAGAAGGTACATCAAATGGCATAACTACGTTTCTCCTTTCCTGTGTTTTCCCTTGTCTACTTCTCATATAATGACAGTCTTGTGCTGGGGAAACAACTTGTAGTGCTACAAGCTTAAATTGTGAATGATATTTTCATCTGAGAAACCTGTAAGAGGCTGATTGTAGCACACATCACATAAATATGAGATGGCTCATATTTGATTCATTAAATGCAGAAATAACAGTCAGAGGACATTGCAAGTTACAATCCACCTTGGCAAGGAAACAACTCTTCCTATTGGTCATTATAATTGTTTGTACTAAGACAAAGATCTTCTCTGATTTGGATGCAAATTCAATGAATGCCTGAAGGTTTACTAACTACCTAATAAGAAAGAAATGTATTGATACCTAAGCAAATGGAAAATAATGGCAAATTCTTTCAACACCACATAAGTATTATGTTTGTATATTATTTACAGGCACATGTACACACACATGCATCTGGCAATCTTGTAATCCTAGCAACTTATGGTAAAGTCTAGTGAGTTGACATCTAACATAGAAAGGTAAATGATTGGAACTTTAATTACTTTGTTCTATCCTGCCTTGCAGCTATGTGTCAGACTAAACTAAAGCAACTGACATGGAACAAAGGCCATGGCTGCTCCAACATCAGAACACATTTCAAATAGTTGATTAGTAAGTGTATTGAATTGAGGTTGTGTTAGGAACTGAAAATTAAATTTCAGAAATATGAGACCTTTCAATATCCTTTTATTTATTGAATCATTACATCTATTTGTTGATAAAAAAAAAAAGTATGTGTAAGGACTTCGAGTTTGGCCTAGTGGTAGAGCATGCACAAAGACTTGGGTTTGATTCCTCAGTACTACATACATAGAAAAATCGACTTAACTTATATAGTAGAAACTGTAACCAAAGGCCTAGTCAATCTGAGCAGCTTTCTGTGGCAAATGTATGAACACATTACCTGCTCCAGCTACCTTTCTTAAAGATAAAATGACTGTCATCAAATATTCTGTTTTCCTATTACAGGTGCTAGTTCTGAAAAGACAAAAAGAAAACTTTATACTTTATGTTGGGGTTGTTCATAAAATAAGTACATTATGAGAATTACCAGTTTAGTGCAAATACAAAATATGCTTTCATTTTGCATTGTTTTATTTTATTTAAAATATATGTTTGTTTTGTCTCTAAATATAATGAGCTATGAAAACCTTTCTAGGCAAATATTCTAATTTGGAGTCATACTGAGTGCTTGCATTTACAGAAATTCTTGGGATAAAATTACAGTTCTTTGAGAGTATACTATTCTATAATAAAAAAATTAAATGAAGAAATGAAATATTTAAATTGACTAGAACTCAGCATTACTTCCTTCTCCTGCAGTGTATTATTTTCTCTTTTATTACAAATGGCTTGCTGGTTATTTTACTTTTCTTGTTTTGCTATTCATTTTCTTCTGTAATCTCAGCCCTGTCATCTCCACTTCCATTCTAGACTAAGTATTCCTCTAATGAGATGGCCACTTTACACTCATCAGCTGGTATAACCTTTCAAACCATAATGAAAATATTATTACCACTTTATTGAGAATTGGCTCTTTTTTGTCTCTCAACAAATATTTAGGACTGCTGCCAAAGCAGTATGAAGGTACTTGACATATATATTCATGACAAAGAAAGTTTGTCAAATGATTCACTCCAAAATGTAAGAAACTGACAGAAGACAATGTTTATCATTTTATACAATATATAAAAAGAGAGAATGCTCCCAATATTTTTCTAGTTATCAAGGTTAAATAAACATGCAATACCTGACTATTTAAGATAATGATATGAAAATAGAATTCAATGTTTCCTTTTATTATTTCAGTATACAACTGAAATTTTTTTGAAAAAGACCTCTGCTTCTAGTTTCCTATAGAGTAAAAATATCCTGCTAAGACTAAATGGAAAAACAGGGAGAAAAAGAATAGAACAAACCACAACCAAAATAGGAGAAATATTTAAAATAATTAGGCCACAGCCACCAAAAATAGGTAAAAATGAGAAAGAACAGGATCTAGAAGACATTGGAATAACATCTATAAAATATTTAAAAATAAAAAATAATAAATGATGGTGTAAAAATTTCTCTCTAGTAAACATAGTTTTCATAAAACAAGGGAATCAATACAGGGATTCAAGAACAAATGAAAAACAAATTTGAGTAACTTGTATTGATTATGTCATATATTTTTTATTTTTATTTTATTGGTGGTATTGGTTGTTGAATGAGGAATTACATCCATAAACCTTTAAGATGTTTAACTATTTGCAAATAAAATATTTAACTTTGCCCACCAAAAAACTTTGAGCACTATTGGGTGCAAGTAGCTCCACCCTGTAATCTTAGTTACCCAGGAGATTGAGATCTGAGGACTGTGATTCAAAGCCATCCCAGACAGGAAAGTCCATGAGACTTTTATCTGCAATAAACCACCAAAAAATGTCAGTAGAGTTCTGGCTCAAGTAGCAGAGTTCTGGCCTTGGACAAATAAGCTCAAAGACATCTGCCAGGTTCTAAGTTCAATCACCAAGACCAAATAAAATCAAAACAAATAAACAAACAAACAACCTTTAAGATTTTTTTGCTACTTCAGCAGCTTAAATTATAAACATGTAACAACAGCCTTGATTTCTTTAAAAATATTGGGCTCTACTAGCAGAGATTTGCAATAGAGCAAAATCTTGATACATAAGGACATATAATGTGAAGCTAATTGAAAGGACCTCCAGGATAGTGAAACAAAAGCCATATAATGAATGATTGTTGTCCTTAATGTACTATGTTGTCTCTCATCTCCTTTGCTGTCCCTTGGTTATCTCATATTGGTGTAGTATCTCACTTTGTTATCTGATATATTGAATTTATTTGTATTTGAATATTTGAAATTTGATAGGGAAGGGGGGAAAACCAAGACGGGTGGGGGGTGTGGGGGGGGAGGGAAACGGGTACCAAGACATGTGAAAGGGTATCAATGTATGTGAATTAATGCACCTTCTATCTGGCAAATATCATGTAACCCTTTTACTAATTACAATAAAAAAATAAAATTAAATTAAAAAAAATAAAAAAAAATATTTTTGCTACTTAAGAAATAACAAGTGGCCAGGAGTGTGGATTAGTGGTAGAATGCTTGCCTAGCATGCACAAAGCCCTGGGTTCGAATCCTCATACATACAAAAAAAACTAGAAGTGGTGGTGTGGCTTAAATGGTAGACTGCTATCCTTGAGAAAGCCTAAGGACAGTGCCTAGAACCTGAGTTCAAGCCCCAAGACTGGCTAATAATAGTAATAACAATAGTAATAAGTGGTCTTATTGCCTCTGCATTGTCAAGAATGTCCAGTCAAATACAGAGGCATCAGGCTAAATAAATGGAATTTCATCCAATAGAACAGTTGATTGCAATTTAAATTTTCTTCTACATTTTCATCATTTTTGCTTCTTAATCTTTCACTGGATATTAGTATATATTATTATTTAAGAAGAGAGAAGATATAAAATCTACCTTTGCTGAATCAAGACGGAGATGAATTACTACCTCAATTTAAATGCTAACATTTAGAAAAGAAAGAAATAAACATTGCCCTTATCTCTTCAGAGCCATCTTGTTTACTATGAGCCAAAATAATTTATTTGCCTTAGTAGTCACTAGTTGTATTGCCTCATTTAACTATGAAAATCTATTTTACTTGTTTAGTTAAAGATTCACTTTCCCTACAAGCCATTTATATTCATTGGAATATAAAGACTCTTTGGCATAAAATTTTAAATATATTTTATGAAATAGTAAGATGCCATCTGCTAAAAATACCTTCAAGAAAAGCAATTAAATGATACTATATGTACTTTTTTAATCATTACTGCTATTTTTATATTGTGAGTTTAAAAATCTTTCCTAAAGCTTAATATTCTACTTCTAACATACAAGAGAGCTAAGATCAGAAACAAATTTCCAAGGAAAGTTAATAAAAAAGCACTTACATCACAAAAGTTTATAAAACTTTCCTGTGTACTAAATGGTACATTTTTCTTTCTTCCTCAATCATTTTATTTTAGGAGCTTTGTTTACAGATTTTTTTAGAGTTCTTGAATAATAATGAATACTAACAATCAGCAAATAAATAAACATTATTGTAAAAATAACTCATCAAAAAGGGAAGATAATAACTCAGGTTGTTCTTCAAAATCTTTCAAGCAATGTACTATTTATATTTTGAAATTACATGATTATCATCAGTCCTATTCATTACACTTCAAAAGGAAAAGAAATAGTATGTTAAATTACCATTTTATTTATTCGTATTTATGGAGTGGAAAACATAACTCTGATCATCGCTGTGGGCACATCTGTACCTGTGAACACAGGAAATCTTCTAGTGAAATTCCTTATTCATTATTTTTTTGTATTAAAGATGAACAGTCAGTGAAAATAGTCACATTTTAAATAATTTTTCTGCTAATGTATAAAAATTTCAAAATACATATTTAGAACTTACTTTGGTTATTTAAAGGATTAGTCATATGCAAAGAAAGTGATGAATAGATTACTTCCAACTATCTAGTGTACTATGAAGCCAGAATTATTAAGTTTCTATTTACTAATGTTTAAATTTAATTTACTTTGCTTAACTTTTTCTTTTGACCTAGAGTTTATTTAAGAATGTTGACTTTTATGTCTTAGTAAGTTTTATCAATATACAGATCAAGTAATATTAATGTTAGGTTGGCATGTACTAATAAGAAGCAAAATTTAGTGGAAAAATTACTACAACACAATTTGCACTGCTTTGACCAGCATATAAGTAACAATGAGTCCAATCCCTTGGATGGAGAAACTGTCCTGAAAAAAAGCACCAGGGAGATATTTTTGCTGTAGTCTTGGGGATAAATCTTTATGACATCAAGCTCCCTATGAGCACCTATGAGGACACTTTAAGCACAGTTACATAATTTCAAATATGAACAGATAGATGTTAAAGGTATACACAGAACTTTTAAATATGTCACTCTGAAGCTGCCTCATCTATCACACATTTCTTCCTCCTGAGTATGGCTGCCATATTTCGCCTGGGAATAGCTACACGTAATGTTTACAATGTTAGGGAACCTTAGTAAAATTGTATTGACTGGAGAAATTAAGGATATTTGAAATATGACAAAACCTTGATTCCTGTCTTCGGAAAAAGAAAGTTTTCAGATGAAAGAATGGCATGTCATTGAAGCAAGTATGGCACTTGACAAAAAAAAATATTGGACTCATCTTGTCAATAGAAAAAAATGTACACTCTCACCATGAATTTCATTGCTTTAAGTTCAAAGTCTTTAAGTTCAAAGTTTGCAAGAAAAGTAGAAACTTGAATATTGGTGTTTTCCACATTTGCCATTTGAAACCACTTCAGGAATTGATTAGCCCTCTAGTATTTGTAGGTATCACAAATAGATTACTGGCATGCTTTAAGACATGGTTGTCCCCTGATGATGAAGAAGTGTTTATATGTGTGTGACTGGATACATTCTTCACTTTGTTACCATATGTGCAACATGGTCAGATGGTTAATGAGTTTTCAGGGCTTAAATGCATCTGGTCCAACTTTAAACTTATGGTTTACAGTACTTCACTGGAGAGCATGTAATTAATCTTTCACTGGATAATCTACCATAACTCCAACACTAATTAAGAAGAGAAATTTTTAACGGGATATGAAAAGTAAGCTGTTCATAAGTTAAAAAGAATATCTACCTCTATCTTGAAGAGAGTTACATCTCAGATAAAAATAAATCCTCCTTCCATTGCTCCTTTTCTGCATGTTCTGAATTATCTCATATCATTAATAAGGCCTGCCAAATTAATAGTAACATATTTTTAGTATAAATTTTATGAATTTTCTTTACATTCCTGATCTATTTTTAACTGTCATGTAATTCTGATGCCTCATAGGGTAAATGAAAATTGACAAATCAACAAGTTACAAAATGTAGTGCTCATGTATGCATTTCATATGATATGTGCACATTATGTGTTCATTTTTCAATTTTAATGCTTCAGAAATGGTTGGCACTCATCTGAGCAGTCTGCATGTAATGACTGCGTCTAATGATTACAAGAATCATTACAGAAAAATTGGGAATAATCTTATTTGATTTGAGTATTATTACCTGAGGAAAATAAAATGTACTTTGTTAAAAATCCTATCATATTAAGTGTAAGAACTTATGCAGAGTGCTTGTGGCTCACTCCAGCAATCCTAGCTACTCAAGAGACTGAGGATCATGGTTTGAAGCCAGCCTTGGCAAGAAAGTCCATAAGACACTCATCTTCAATAAACTAATTAGAAAAGGCTAGAAAAGGTACTATTGCTCAAGAGACAGAGCACTAGTCTTAATCAAAAATGAAGGTCAAAGACAGTGCCTGGGCCCTGAGTTCAAGACCCAAGCCCCCCTCCCCTCCACACACAAGGAACTTATCATTTATCTTTCCTAATACTTGCTATACTGTTACTAATATCTGTTAGTTACTTCAAAGAAATAAGACAATCAAATTAACAGAATATACTCTCTACAGAACAGCTGCCAAGCAAAAGTACTTGCATCAAAGAGCTGACAGCAACTCCAAGAACAATGGATTTTTACACATGTAGCTTGCTTAAATTTCTCCTCTCTTTTTTTCCAGTCCTGAGGTTGAACTTAAGGCCTGGCCAAAGTCCTTGAGCTTTCTTAAGGCTAACACTCTACCACTTGAGCCACAGCACCACTTTCAGGTCTTTGTATGTGGTACCTAGGAAATGAACCCAGGACTTTGTGCATGACAGACAAGCACTCTACCACTAGGCCACTTTTCTGGCTACATATTTCCTCGTTTTTTATTTTTGTCGGTTGTGGGGTTTGAACTCTGGGACTAAGCCCTGTCTCTGAGCTCTTCAGCTCAAGGCTAGTGCTCTACCACTTGAGTCATAGCACCACTTCTGGTTTTCTGGTGGTTAATTGGAGATAAGAGTCTCACAGAATTTCATGCCAGGGCTGGCTTTAAACTCCAATCCTGGCTGGTGTGAGCCATTAGCACCTGGCCAAATTTCTCCTTTAAGCATTATTTTTTTTCTTACTTCAACTACTACAAATAGTTTTATGGGTTGCTATGGCATGTGTACTTTCATTATGTACTCTCAAAGAAATATCCTTATGATATGCAGAATTTGTCTGTTATTTACAATTATAAGTTTTAGGATGTCTTAATTTAAAAAGACAAGTTGTAATCTCTCACAGAAAAGAATTTCTTCTCATAATCTTGACTGTATCTTACTTATTTGTATGTTATAATATTGATTTTGAATTTTTATCAATGTTTATAATATTGATTTTAAATTTTTTCAATTTCCTTTATCATCATTGTAAATTATTTTAATATGTATATGAACATAGGTATTTTTAATCTATGTTAAAATGTAGAGAAAATACCCTCTATTTCTTTTTTTTTGCCAGTCCTGGGCTTGAGCTCAGGGCCTGAGCACTGTCCTTGGACTTTCTCAAGGCTAGAGCTCTAACACTTGAGCCTCAGCACCATTTCCAGCTTTTTTTCTTTTTTTCATATATTTTTATTGTAATTAATAGAAGGGTCACATGATATTTGCCAGATAGATGGTGCATTAATTCCCATACATTGATACCCTTCAACATGTCTTGGTCCCCATTTCCCTCCCCCCATCCCCACCCCTCATCTTGTTTTCCCCCCTTCCCTATCCAATTTCAAATAACTAAATACAAATATATCCGAGATATCATGTAACAAAGTGAGATACTGTAACAATATGAGATAACCAAGGGACAGCAAAAGAGATGAGAGATAACATAGTACCTTAAGAACAACAATCATTCATTATATGGCTTATGTTTCTATATCCTAGAGATCCTTTGGTTCAGCATCCTACTATATGGCCTTTTGTATTGCAAATCTCTGCCAGGAGAGCCCAAGGTTTCTACTGATTATGACAAATGAGGGAAACCATTGAGCCTATGTTCCTTTGAGTCTGGCTTACTTCACTTAATATGATCTTTTCTAAGTCTTTCCATTTCCTAACAAATGGGGCCATGTCATTCTTTCTGACAGCAGCATAGAATTCCATTGTGTTCAAATACCATATCTTGTTGATCCACTCATCAACTGAGGGACATCTAGGTTGGTTCCATGTCTTTGCTATGGTAAATAGTGCTGTAATGAACATTGTTGTGCTGGTGGATTTAGTATGTCCTTGTTTCTGGATGATTTGGTAAATGCCAAGTAGTGGAATTGCTGGGTCATAGGGGAGCTCTATGTTTAGTCTTTTGAGGAACTGCCATACTGCTTTCCATAGTGATTGAACGAGTTTGTACTCCACCAACAGTGTAGTAGTGATCCCTCCTGGCCACATCCCCTCCAGCATCTGTTGTTTTTCTATGTATGTGGTACTGAGGACTCAAATCCCAGTCTTCATGCATGCTAGGCAAGCATGCTACTACTAGGCCAAACTCCCGGCCCAATATCCTCTATTTCTTTTAAATGAATGCAGAATTTGTAACTACTAACACATTTATTCCTTGTGGTTTTCTTTTTATGTTTGTAGCATGTATTTTTGTTTAGAGTTTTGTTTTTCTGACCTCTTCTCTCTTCAGTCCTCATCTTTTTTTTCTTTATTACTTCTGTTTCATTTTGGGCCAGTAAATTCAATAAGTTATAGTGCAGTAATGATTAATGCCCAAATTATACAACAGAAAATCTTAGTTTTATGAAATATAATAATTAAAGCTTAGTTGGAGCTAAGCTTGGTCTTGTTAGTCTTGCTCTAGCATCGAAGTATATAAAGAATAATGGCTGAAAATGTTACATACCTCTAACAGAGTCTCCAAGGAATCTCTGGATTAATGAAATGATTTCCAATGTAGAAGGCATATAATTTGGTAACCATATCAGGTCAAATGGCTCCTAAGTACCATAGATAATTCTAAAAAAATGTAATTCTATCCTGTTCTAAGCAGTATGTAGACAGGAGCATTATTGATTAGTTGAGATCAAGTTTGCATGCAGATCAGCTAAGTTATTCAATCTAAAATTTCTTTATAGCTTGGTTTTCATATCACTTACTCATGAGTTCTATTATTTCTTATGCACCGAAAGAATTTTAATTCAAATTTTGGACTTAAGATGCATAAAAATGTGATTAAGTTTGCCTTTTGGCCTAATTATCATATTCAGTATTCTCTCCAACATGTACCCTATCTAATCTGATACTCATTCTGTTAGAATAATTCAAGCCATAAAAATGAAATACTAGCATAATTTCTTCCTCAGTATTTCCTACACTGATATCCTCAGTTGACAAACTGCCAGAAAATAGCTTAGTAAATAAATGAAATTTTGCTGAGTGTTCTGGCTTACCCCTCTAATCCTAGGTACTCAGGAAGCTGAGATCTGATGATCAAAGTTCAAAGCCAGCCCAGGACACAAAAGGACCTGAGACTCTTATCTTCAGTTAACCTCTAAAAAATGGGAAGTGGGGCTTGGCTCAAAGGTAGAGTGGTAGCCTTGATCTGAAGAGCTCAGGGGCAGTGCCCAGGCCTAGTGGTTGGGCAGTAGCCTTGAGCTGAAGAGCTAAGGGACAGTGCTCAGGGTGAGTTCAAGACCCAGAACACCCACCCTCCAAAAAAAAAAGTGAACTTTAATGGTAACATTTCCATAAGTCAAGAGATATGAAAAAAATCTCAAATATTCATTACTATTTAGTTCAATATTAGAATATATCTGATAGGGTCATTATTTTTGTTATTTAATTATACATACACATTACTTTTATATACTTTTATTGCATACTTTCATATTATTAATTTTTCACATACTTTTCTTGTTTAATTTTTGTTTTACTTTGTATTTTATTAAGGGAAAAGTAAAAGCTTAATATAGAAATAACAGGGTGAAATTATATTCTTCTTTGATCTATTTTCTTTTTTTCATACATTCTCAATTGTTTTTGTAAAGGTAATGTACAGAGGGATTGCAGTTATATAAATTAGAAAAGAGAACATCCTTTTGAACAATGTCACCCATTCTTTGCGCCCTTCCAGTTTTTCCCTCCTGCCCCACCCACAAGTTGTATAGTTTATTTCAACATAGTATCTAGTGAGTTCCAGGGATGCATTTGTGGCTCCATTTCTGAACTCTCTCCACTGCCCCTCCCATATATGGATATATGGACAGACAAGACAAAAGAAAAAAAAAACAGCAATTAAATAAAAACCTCTTGTTCCCATTTCCTGGAGTTCATTTTAATAAATATTATTTTATATGATCTGTTGCACATGGATGTTGTACCTTTGTGTTTCTTTCCTAAGAATATCCTCATTTGGTCTCACTCTGTATGAACAGCCAGATACCTGTATAATTTATCAACTCCCAGTGTACTTTATTAACTATCCAATATGTTTACTTACAGATTTTTAGGCACATTCTAGCTACCACAAATAAAAGAAACTATGTAACATATGTTTCTCTGGGTCTGGCTTACTTTGCTTAATGTATTCTAAATCTTTTCACTATTGACTGGAACTTTACTTTTGTACTGATTTTTCCCCCAACAATGATATTGTCCTCAAATACAAATACAATCTCTTGTTTACACAGATTTTTGCCTTTCTCAAAGCATACTGGATATAAAACTTTTTTTGTATTTTGTTCTATATTACTATAGACTTGTGTGTATGTTATGTAAACCAGATGAATATTAAATCTTGGAAAGCTTAACTATTTCGACTAAGTTGTTTATATATCAGATAGCACTATACACATATATAGAAATGATTCCTAATCACTAGTCAGAAGCACACAAAATTCTCTGACAATTCTGATTTTCTCATTACTTAGAAGAATTTTTATGAATATATATATATAGTGTCTCCTTAGTTACTAATACAATGTGTGTTCATAACCAGCAGCTACTTCAGATATATCAAGTAATTGGTTAATTAATTATTATGGAAAAGAAAATAGAACATTGATGCACTATTTGGAGAACTGCTGCTATTTTAGAAAACATGAATATTTTAAAACATGTAATATTATTTATATAATGTGTAAGATCACTTGTAAATATTTTCAAATACATAATGTGATTTAAATAATATGTAAGATTGTAAGCAGTATTTATGATTTCTCCAAAAATATTTTTTTATGAAATACTTTGAACTTTGCTACTTGGTGATCTCTAACCCTCTATTTTTAGATCAGTTTGCTCTCCTTCATATAAGTGAAAAATTTTGTGAAACCATTAAATTTTTCTTGACATTTGTATCATAGCTGAAGAATGTGGAAAAGCTTAATTTTCTTAATAATGCAAGTTAATTTCATTGACCATAATAAGAAATTACACTTCTTTTTTATGGGGGGGACAGTCATAGATCATGAACTCAGGATCTGAACACTATCTCTGAGCCTCTTTTGCTCAAGGATAGAACTTTACCATTTGAGCCATAGCACTGCTTCTGGCTTTTTCTGTTTTTACTATACTGAGGAATCAAAGCCAGCCAGGGCTCTGTGCATTTTAGGCAAGCACTCTACCACTATTTCACATTCCCAGACCACATTTTGGGCTTTTTTTTGTTTTTTTGTTTTTTTAATTTTATCTTTGTACAATAAATGTATGATTGGGGCAGTGAAATGTTTATGTTAATTAGTTACTTAATTGGCATGTTTCAGTATAAATCTAATTTTATATACTCTAATATTATATTCTAGAACTGTTTTCTATACACTTTTATTTCTATTTTTTACTCTTAACATGTGGTAGTTAAGATATATCAGGTTGGGTACTAGGGACACTCAACTTGCAAACTAGCTATTCAGGCTAAAATATGAGGATTTGGAAATGGTTAGAAGTCACTCAAGGCACCAAAGTCTGCGGAACTCTTAACCACCAAAAAGCCAGAAGAGAAGTTGTAACTCAAGTGGTAAGTGGTAGAGCACTATCATAGAGAAAAAAAAAATACTCAGGGACAATGCCAGGCCCCAAGTTCAAAGCCAGGACTGAAACACACACACACACACACACACACACACACACACACACACAGATATTTCACAAACCTGACTAATGTAATTGTAACACCTCTATACATCACCCAGGCAATAAAATACAATAAATTAAAAAAAAGATTTCACAAAAATAATTTTCCTATGATTTTAAGCATCATTATATATTCTAGTACTTTCAGATTTTATCAACTTTCAGTGCTTTTATAATTTGTAACTGTGAACTCTAATTCAGACAGATTTTCCATCATTAACGGTAGATTTTGTAAGAACTGAACAGAGTATTAGGCTTACTTTTTCTGCTACTTAAATGAACCTTCTCTGCAGGATCAGTCATAGAAATTTGATGATATTATTTCAGCATGGCTCAGCATTTTTACTTAATGAATCATTTTTCCTGAAATTACCACTTTAGCCTTTAATTTTTTATTCAAACAAAAAGTTATCAAATTAGTCACTCTATCATGTTTATAATACAGGAAAACATTTTTAGTGACTATATTTTGTAAAAATTATCTAAACTCCTCATTCAATTTTCTTTCCAACTTCACATTTCTTTTCTATTAGATATTTTTATTTCCGCATATCTCATTTAAAAAGATAATTTTTAAGTAATGCAATATTTTATCAATCATTCTGTGATATCTAAGCATGAGAAATGATTGAAATAGAATTTGTGTTTTACTCTTTGCACAATGCATTAACTTTGAAAATGACCAGTGGATGGGAGAAGATTTGTGGAAGCTTTGAGGGAAATGGAGGCACTGGTTTAAAAAAATAGAATAAGAAAAGACATGTAAAAGAAAGACAAAATTAAGAATATATGGCTTCCATCCAAAAAGTAATCATGTGACTTTCTTCCAATGGGGTAAATAGTAGATATATTTATAGCAAATGATTGAGAGAGTATTAGAAGAAATTTTAGCATATTGACTATCAAAGTCAATCAGTAAAGATTGAAAAAGTTGATTGCTTCTTCAGTCTTGAACATTGCACATAGTACTTAAAAGAGTATGAAAAACAAAATTTTATATGGCCTTAGGCACAAAATATTTCTCCAGTGATTTCTTCCAAATTGAAAAAGGGTTTTAAAACTTTGAAAAATATTTAAAATACTTATTTAAGAAAGCATGAAAACTTTCTAGAAAATATGTCAACAAGCAAAACATGGTGTTATCAAATTTTGCAAAAATCCAAAGCATCTTTAGAAATGTAAAATATATTATGACCTACAGTGAACTTCCGTTAAACTATCAGCAGGTTTATTAACAAAAGATAGACTTAGAGAAAGAGTTGTATGATACATTCAAGGTGGTGAAGGAAGCAAGTTTCAAATCTGAATACCCTGCCACAGAGATCAATTCCAGAAATAGAGAGATGAAAAGACATAAGCATAAATAAATAAATAAATAAATAAATAAATAAATAAATAAATAAATTAGGGCCTGGTGATATTGACTCATGGACCAGGCTTGGAAGCCAGCCCTGTCAAAAGCAGTCTATGAGACTTGTCCCTGATACACATACACACACATACACACAAACACACAGACACAGATACACACACACACACACACACACACACACACACACACACACACGGAAACTGAACTGTTGCCCAAATGAAAAAACTCAGAGATTATGCCCAAACTCATAGTTAAGCCCAAGAACTAGGAAATCAGAGGTAAAGCATAGTTGAAAATTATTATCATTGAGAAGAGATGGGCTGAAGATGGCAGCAGTTCAGTGTGAATCTTTCTGAGCTCTTGCCAGCATACCACTTCTGGCAGCATAGGGGATAGTTCATAACCAAAGTTTGATCCTAAGTAATCTTTAGCTCTGTTAGAAAGGAGAAAGGCAGAAAACTGATGCAAGAAGACAGCCAGTGTGGAGTGGCCAGTGCCTCTCGGAGCGGCTGTGTAGACAATGCTTCTCTTCTGAATCTGAGCAGACAGCGCTTCTTGGCGGCGCAGACCCACTGGCTCCAGACAGAGCCTGCTCAAGCCCAGAGCTGTCACCTGGCCATGGTGCGGACCTGCCAGCTTCACAGAACCAGAGAATCCAGCAATTTGTGAGTACCTCCGAGGAGAAATTTCCACTTCTGCTTGTGGCATTGGGAGGGAGCCCCTCTCCCTCCAGCTGAGAGCAGAGCCATCTTGACTGCTGGCAAAGACCCTGACAAACCAACTGGAGCCTGAGAAGTGGTGCTGGCAGGGCCATTATTCAAAAGGGCAAAGGATTTCCCAGTGGCATCACAGCCGGAAATCCGCCCCCAGTGCTGGTGGAAATTCCTCCCCCTGCGCCGGATCACAGTCCAGCAAAAAAAAACAAAAACAAAAAAAACATGCTCGTGACTCTTCCAGTTTCGTTTTGTTTTGTTTTGTTTTTCTGCCCAATCAAGCAAACTAATTTGAAAAACTGCAAAGCCAAAACACAAGAGAAAAAGACATTCTGAAGTGTTTGGATCCTGAATTTAGTGGAGTCACAAGTTTTCTTTCCCGTTTCCCCCCCCCCAAAAAAAAGAACTGACAAATACCCCCCCCCCTTTTTTTTTCTTTACCAGCATTCTTCCTGTCAATGTGGTCATTCCTAGAAACATAGTGAGAGCACTAGGTACAGACTGGATACAAATGATATTTTTATTGATACTGTCACCTGCTTTTTAATCTGTTGTTTCTTAATCCTAGTGTTCCTTGTCTAAGAACTCACAATAGTGTGGGATCTCTGCCCACATTTTTTCTTTTTTTCTTTTTTTTTTTTTTCTTGACCTATTTCAAGCACTGAAATAGAAAAGGCCCATCCATCTAAGAAAAGCCCAGGGCCAGATGGATTCACAGCTGCATTCTATAAGGTCTTCAGAGCAGAGCTCACACCAATACTCCTCAAGCTCATCAACGAAATTGGCTGAACTCATTCTATGAAGCCAGTATATCCCTCATCCTCAAACCAGACAGAGATTCATCAAAGAAAGAGAACTATAGACCTATTTTTTTGATGAATATTGATGCAAAACTTCTCAACAAAATACTGACCAACTCTCTACAACAACTCATCAAAAAAAAATTATACGCTATGATCAAACAGGATTCATCACAGGGAGGCAAAGCTGGTTCAATATACGCAAATCAATTAATATAATTCAACACATCAACAGGAGCAAGGACAAGAATCTCATGATTTTCTCAATAGATGCAGAAAAGGCATTTGACAAGATTCAACAGAGCTTTATGCTAAAAGCTATGGAGAAAATAGGAACCCATGGAACATTCCTCAGTATAATAAAGGCTGCGTATGACAAAGTCACAGCCTGTATTATACTTAATGGCGAAAAGCTAAAGCCATTCCCTCTAAAATCAGGAACAATACAAGAATGCCCACTGTCTTCACTCCTCTTGAACATAGTATTAGAATTCCTAAGCAGAGCAATAAGGCAAGAAGCAAGCATAAAGGGGATCCAAATAGGGAAAGAGGAAGTAAAACTTTCCCTCTTTGCAGATGACATGGTTCTGTATTTAAAGAACCCTATAGACTCCACTCCCAAGCTCCTTGAACTGATTCAAAACTTTGGAAAGGTAGCAAGTTATAAAATTAACCCTCAAAAATCAACTGCCTTCCTCTACGCCAACAATGAGAGGAAAGAGGTAACAATCAGGAAAGCAACTACTTTTGCAATAGCCTCAAAAAAATTAATTACCTAGGAATTAATTAAGCATGTAAAGGACATTTTTGATGAAAACTTTAAAACCCTGAAAAAGAAAATTATAGCAGAACTGAAAAAATGGAAGAACTTCCCATGCTCCTGGAGTGGAAGAATTAACCTCGTGAAAATGGAAATTATGCCAAGAGCTAACTACAAATTCATTGCAATACCCATCAATATCCCAATGTCATTCTTTAAAAAAGTAGACAAGGCCATCCAAAATTTCATATGGAATAATAAAAGACTCCGTACAGCAAAAAAACTTCTTAGCAGAAAGCAGTACAGGAGGAATTTCAATTCCAAACTTTAGAATCTATTACAGAGCTATAATAATCAAAACAGCTTGGTACTGGCACGAGAACATTCCTGAAGACCAATGGAATAGAACTGAGGACCCAGATATTAACCAACAGACGTATGGCCACCTAAACATTGATAAGGGAGCAAAAAAAAAATAGAATTGAAGAAAGGCAGACTCTTCAACAAGTGGTGCTGGCAGAACTGGTTAAGCACCTGCAGAAAACTAAAGGGAAATGGGGACCAAGACATGAGAAAGTGTATTAATGTTTATGAACTAATGCACCTTCAGTCTGGTGAATATAATGTAACCTTTCTATTAATTACAATAAAAATATATGAAAAAAAGGATTTTAAGGCTGTTAGTTTTGGTAGGTTAGAGTTTGCTTTACTGACTTCAGTTTGTATCAGGGTTAGGGTTTTTAGGATTGTTAACAGTATATAGATTTTGCATGAAAGCAAAGTTAAGATTTTGTGAATTTACAACAGACCATTGCAATTATATTTTATCAATTCTCCTCATAACAAAGAAACCTATGGAATATATATGCAAGGAAAACACTTTATGGAAACAAGAGATTTATATTTTGTGATTGTTGTTCTTAATGTACTATGTTATTTCTCTTCTCTTTTTTCCCCTTATGGTTAATCTTGTGTTGTTACTCTATCTGACTGTGCTACCTTGTATATTTTATATATGTTTATTTGTTTATTTGAAATAAGGAAGGGAAGCAGGAATACAAGATGATTGGGAGGTGATCGGGGGAGGGAAATGGGGGCAAAACATGAGAAGGTGTATCAATGTGCAAGAAATAATGAGCTTTCTACCTGACAAATGTAACTGTCTTTCCTCTAACCATAATTCTGACAATAAAATAAAAAAAATAATTACCTAAAGCAGCCTATTATAAAACAGGAAGAAAGAAGAAATATATTTCAATCTAGTGATAAAACATTTAAAAAAACAAATCCTTTCCTAAAAATAGTTACCCTAAATATAAATAGTGTGAATTCTCCAGTCAAAAGACATTTAGGAATTAAATAAATTAAAATACAAGAATTTCTCAGAATAAAATCACATAAGCCTTAAGGAAATGTACCATATTAAAGATAGGATTTGCAATATGTTATGCAAATGGGAAATCAAAGAAAATAAAGATCAATGCTAATATCTGATGAAGCAGACTAAGTTTAATAAAACTGATTTTAAACATGAAGGTCATTGTTAAAGATTGAATTTATCAAAATATTTAACTCTTTAAATACATGTACCTACTAGCAGAGTACCCAAAAATATAACTGTACTCTAACATCATGGGATTAAGAAGTTTCAAATTACACAATTATTACAGGGGACCTAATACTCTATTGATCAAAGAGAAATTAGTAAACATAGAACTTGAGCTACAGTGCAGAAAAGTATCAGTAAGAGTGAAATAAATCTGATAGTAAAAATGAGTAAATGAGGGAACCTCATTTTTAAATGTACTCAAATCATTATCTTAGATAGTCACATGTTCCATCAAAAACAAATCTTAATAAATTCTGGAAGAATGAACTAATAGCAGATATTTCTCCTGGCTACAATAAAAAAAAGTTAGATAGCAATAATAAGATACCTGATAATTTAAAAATAGTTGGAAATAAAAACACTTGAGAACAGCAAACAAAAATCAAAGTATACATAAGAAATATCTGCTATAAACAAACATAAAACTTAAATACAACAAACTAAACTTACCCAATATAGCAAAAAAAAAAAAGCAATTATAAGAAAGACAGTTTAGGCAGGCACTGTTGGCTCATGCCTTTAATCCTAGCTACTAAGGAGGCTGAGATCCGAGGATCATGGTTCAAACTAGCCAGGGCAGATTAGTCTGAAACTGAGAGCCTTCTTTCCAATGAACCATCAGAAAATGGGATGTGGAGCTGTGGCTCCAAGTCTTAGAATGTCAGCTTTGACCAAAATAGTTGAGGGGCAGCTCCCAGTACCTGAGATCAAGCCGCATGACTGACAAAATGGTTTATTCTGATAATTACATAAATTTTCAATGAACATTCTAACTTTACACTCATTCAACCACTCTGGAAAGCAGTGTGACAGTTTCTCAAATGACTAAACATAGAGCTCCCCTCTAACCCAGCAATCCTACTCCTGGGCATTCACGAATCCAAATGTCCATAAACAAGGCCATATTAAACCTGTCAGCACAACCCTGTCCACTACAGCATTATATACTATAGCTAAGATAAGAAAACAACCCAGATGCCCCTCCATAGATGACTGGATCCAGTAGATGTGGTATAAATACAAAATGGAATTCTATGCTGCCATCAGAAAGAATAGCATGGCTCAATTTGTAAGGAAGTGGAAAGACTTGGAAAAAAAATCGTATTAAGTGAAGTAAGCCAGACACAAAGAAACATAGGTTCCATGGCTTTCCTCATTTATAATAATTAGTATATGTCTAAGATTTTCCTAGGAGTACAATACCTTAAAAGTTAAATACGTGCATATGGACATATAGGAAAAGACTAAGCAAAATGAATTCCAGGCTATGGAAACAAGAGATTTATCATAGTGGCTGATGTTTTTAATGCACTTTATGAAGCTATGTCTTACCTCCTTTTTCCTTTTTTGTATCCATCATGGCTTATCATCTCTTGTTACTGCATTTGATTTTGGTACCTGGTGTATTTTGTGTGTGTGTGTGTGTGTGTGTGTGTGTGTGTGTGTGTGTGTGTGTGTGTATGTGTATAGTCAACCTACAAAAGCTGTAAGTAACAATGAATATGGTTGTAAAAAGAAAATGTGACACACACACCCAAGCACATACATAGAAATGATATTCAGGCTTAAAAATGCAACTCTTCCTATATATGGGTCATTATTATAAATAAAATAACCTATACTCAGAATATAAATAATGATTGTGCTTTATAGGAAATTGATGAAAATATTAAACTTTTGAAACAGAGACTAGGTGGTGCTTGCCAGAATCTGGGGTTTAATAGCAAATAGGAGATATTGGACAAGGGAATACAATTTCAGTTATCAGATAATTAAATTCTAGAATTGTAATGTACTGTGTGGTGTTTATAGTTAATATTTTATGTCATACACTTGCAATTTCTTAAGAGATTGTATTGTTTTCCGTCAGCACACATGAAATTGGCTAACGATGTGGGTTAGTAGATACATTAATTACCTTGATTGTGGCAATCACTTCATATCACCTTTTGTGTGTAGAAAAATATCAGCTTATAAACCTTCAATATGCACAACTTCTATTCATAAAAAATACTGTAAATAATATGAGTTGCTTCTTGCAAATGTAGACCAAGTAAGTTTATGCCAGTTTGTTTCTCTCCTAAATGAACTCACTTGGGGCTAACTTGCTTCAAAAACATTTTCAAAAATTCACTTTAGTTTTGTTATTCTTTGGGCCACAGAATTATAAGGGAAGTTAAATATATATATATATGTATATATATACAGTATGTTGTGTGTATTTTATCTGTGCTTCATATTTTTATTATACTATGAATTTGTAACAAAATGGCAAAAACTGCAATAGAACTTATAATATCAAGGCATCAGTGGTTATAATTCATTTTGAAATGAAGAAACAGGATCTTTAGAATTGCTTTGTGAAGGCTTCAATGTGCTGAATTCAACTATTTTTACCATTACTATTATTTCCATACATTTTAAAGATTATATAGTTAAGACTTGGGAGATATAGAATGATGTATGCACATGATTTCTAAGTCATTACTGCCTCTCACATGAGTAGCACCATCTCATTTAAGAAATGGAATGTACAAACTGATTACGCTGGGAGAAGGATGGCTTCTCCAGCACTCTGCTTTTTATACAGCACCTTGTAATAGTTGGACTTATTGCAGTGAAACAATCTACTCTAAGAGCACTGTTTGTATCCAATGCTTTCTATACATAATGTGAAAGTTTCTTCAATTGTGAACAGCGCAGTAGTAGTAGTTAGGGCTTTATTACTTAGTTCTAATTTGTATTGATGGCCTAAAAAAGTAGCATGCTTTGCAGTTCTATGAAAGAAAAGATTATAAATGGAGATTAATTATAATTTTGCTAGCTCAGTACTTGTAAAACTAAAGCCATTTATATTCTTTCTCTTAATGATCTCCATTCCTGATTGCAGTAATGTAATCTAATTGTGATTATGATAGTATCTGAATCATGTGGGCCTCAATGTGATTGAAACTACTCTTTGCATTAAAAAGTAATTTTGGAGTAATGATGAAAAGTTACTGAGGAAAATTGGCAAGTAATATATTTTACTCTGTATCTTTAGTTTCTGCTTTCATTTTTGATTATATCTCATAGCATGAATCAGTTATGATATTGTATCAAGGATTTATTACATCATAGCCTTATCAATGAGGAATATGAACACCAGAGATAAGCATGATGTTCTAGCAATAGCATGTTATGTTTGAGTTAGAGAAATTAATTACTGAGGATTTAAAATGCTCGTCAGAGGCTTACTGAAAGGAGAAACCAAATAAGCAGGGTGAGGAAGGGTTCACTCTTGCTCAAATACGATAGCCAAGAAGAGAAACTGAGTGTTTTAGCTGACACAGCAGATATGATTTGGGTAGACATTAAGGGAAATAAGGATAATCAGATACTTTGTGAATGTTGAAATATACCTCCGGGGCATAAAGAGAAAATAGAGCAGGAAATGTACTTATTTTCTTTCCTTGATAAAATATCCTTTGCGGTGATGAAATTTTCAGGTGGAAAAAAAGTACATCTTACCTTCATGAAAAGTAAAAGAGAATGAATTGTGAAGCAGTATTCTGAATTTGAGAAAGAATTAGATAGCTGCTGTTTGAGAATATTTACTGTAGCAACATCTAGATATCTACTAATTGTGAAACTAGGTGAACTCAAGGGAGATTATTTTTTCCTGGAAAAAACGCACATTTTAAAGAATACACAAAAAATTATTACATTTATCAAAATCTTACAATGCATGAGGATTTTATTGAATATATAATTAAAATTGTGATGTTTGTGTATCTATTAAAATTATGACTAAGTAGAAAGATGATATAAATTATATAACCTAAACAGTTATGTTTAATATATCCACAAAGAGATATTAAATATTTAGAACTGTGTTGGTAACAGGTAGTAAAATTAGAAAAGCTAACAAATATAAGTTTATCAAAATGTTGGGAGGCAGATTAGCCTATTTTCTTGGTAATATTTTTTAATAATGGAAAGTCTTAGGAACCTCTGTTTTAGAATGACACCACTGTGAATAAAATAGATACACAAGGAAAGGAAACAATTACAAACTTATTTTGACAGTGAAAGAAATCCTCCTCTCTTCCTGCAATCTACACAGACGATTTAAAAATGTCTCTAGCATTGGCACGACTAAGAAGGGAAGGGATAGCCTAAATACAAATGGTCATTGTTTCTAGTAGGGAAAAACCCATTAAATGTTTCAGGACACTGAAGTGCTTTACCAAATTACTGTCCTTCCTCTTCTTTTTTTCCCCCTCACCCTCCCTGACCATTTTTTCTTTATTGTCACAAATTGAACCAAAGAAGAAGTGCAGCTCCATGAAGTGCATCATTTACTCCCATCCTAACTTCAATGTTTATGTACAGATAAGTGCCCCAGCGATTGCCATTTTTAGACTCTCCCTTTAAGGGGAATAAACTGTGAAATAGATACTCTCGAGGCTCAGTCAAGAAGAGAACATCTCAAGCCTCCATGGTACATTACGGTCAGTTATAATAGACTAGGGAGGCAAGTGAGCCTCCTGCCATAATGACTGTAATATGATGACCCTTTGAACAATAGATGCATCATAGTGGAGCTCTGAAACTTCGCAGTCTTTCCTTATCTGTGACAGGGCCACTGTAAACATCCAAGAGACAAAATATTTAATTCTAATCACTCTTTTTGGTAAACGTATATAAGCAGGGATAAACCATCAGCAAGTTCTATCTCATATATACCTTCTCTAATTAATTACAAAACACTTTCAATTTAGAAGAAAAATCCATCCTTTTGTTTTGTCACGAATAATGGATCTTCTTGTCAAAGTGTCTTGGAACATTTTTGCAAGATATTACAGTATTATAACAGCTTTTGGGAAAAGCCTCTAGATATATTGACTAATGTTTTTTTGGATTTGGATGATGTCAATGGGAATTCCTCATTCATTTATATACACATTCAGTAAATGTATATCAGGTAATGGCTTGCAATCAACAAAGGCTGAAGTAAACACCCAGGTAATAAAGGCAATCGCCTTATACACTGGCACTTTCCCCTGTGGCCTAAAGGAGTAACCTGTTCTCTCTGTTCAGTGGCCTTGCATTGTTCACTCAATGCCTGCTGTAATAACAAAATTAAATGGCAGTAGGCAAACATGTAAGGACACATCTAACATATTATTAAAGCTGAGGAAATTTCCTAAGAAAGGAAGGACTAATTGGAACTTTAGCAGAAAGAGTATAACCAAAAGTAGGCTATTTTTTTAAATCACTTCAATGTGGTTATATGGAAGAATAATGAAAAGGAATTTTCAACTCATAGTGGATAAATATATAGATATAAGATGTGGAATGAGCTTATTATATAAGTTACTAGTTCTCGAAAGGTCACAAAAACAAAATATTTATTTTATACTCTGTAGAATATTTGTTCTTGTCTCTTTAATTACAGCTGCTTTATTTTTCTCTAACAATGAGGCAACTTACTAATTGTCATAATATTTCTCAGGAGAAATTAATTATAGTTATCAACACAGTATTTTTGTGAGAAAAATTTCTGTAAGTTATCAATTTCTACATTAATGACAATAATATTTAGCCTAAGTTGGAATCCCAAATTAGTAGAATTCTTTTTGAATATGTTAATGTTACTCTGTAATGAATAAGGCAGGAAATTTAGAGAACTGACCGAATAACTTGAATGAATCAGCATATGAAGTATCATATGAGGTTTAAAAGAGAACATTTACTTTGCAGGGTACACAAAGTACTAAAATAATGACAAAACAAAGTCTATATAAAGGTGGCAAAAGAGTATAGAATTTTTCCTATCTCTTCTTTTTTAAGAGGTTGCATTCATGATCTTAGTTCTAATAACTTGTGAGAGAGTTTCAGTATTTCCTCTTGTTTCGTTAAGGTTACCTCTATTGAACTCTCATGAATATATTGACTTAGCTTCTGGAGATATCCCCTCCAGTATGTAAACTCACACATGCAATGTTTTTGCCTTAGGAAGATAACTGTTAGAAATCCATAATTAATATCTACAGTATGTAAGTTCTTTTAACGAAGACCATGAAATCATGGAATATATTCAGTCAATCAGAATAACAATCATTACAATTTCTTTAGCTTTTACTCTAAAGACTGTACTGGGTTATTTTTTTTTCTTTACTTTTATTTGTCAGGGTGATGTATAGAGGGGTTATAGTTACATTCATCAGGTAGTAGATACATTACTTCTTGAACATTGATACTCCTTCACATGCTTTTCTCCCACTTTCCTTTCTCCCATTCCCTCCCAATCATCTTGTTTTTCCCTTCCCTTCTCTATTTCAAATAAACAAATAAATGTATATACAATATACCAGGTAACAAAGTCAGATGCAGTAACAAGATGGGATAAAATATAAGGAGGAAAAAAGAGAAAAGAAATAACTTCACATAGTACATTAAGAAAAACACAGAGAGATAAACCTCTTTTTTCCATATCCTGGAGTTCATTTTTCTTGGCCTCATCTTATATGGCTATGTGGACATAGCTTCTGAGTCTCTGTGATCCTCTGCTAGGAAAATCCTAGATGTGTGTGATTTGTACAAATGAGGGAAACCATGGAGCCTATGTTTCTTTTCTTGAATAATTTTGGTTAATCCTCTGATACTCTTCATTGTTGATACAAGAAAAGGATATGCCAGAGAAATTTAGATAATTTTGTAAGACACCACAGCTTATAAAAAGTTTATTTAGATCAAAACATTACTGTCTTCTCTTACTGTACTGCCTCTCACTGTAAAGAACATCATGCCTTTCTCTGAAAAAACCATAAGCCTCATAAGCCTGGGTACCTCTGCATGACAAGGGACAGATAACTGCAGTTATAGTTCCAGAACAACCCAGTTATATTTGACAACAGCCCATGAAAACAAGACCTCTTAAAGGGAGATTAATGCCATTGAATCCTTTCAACTCAGACCTACACCTGCTTATACAAGTGGCCTTTCACATACCAGTCAGTAAAATCGAGCCTCAGGAGAGTGAGACACATGCAGTATTTATATTGTTGTTGAAAGTTTCACAGCCTTCAAACCACACAGGTTGGAATTGAATTTGAAAATCTGTCTTGTGACTTCTTTTGAGGAATCACTAATCTTCCAGAGAAGGCTGTGCTTACTCTGCATGCGTAGTGTGACTAGATAAAATACTTATACTGGGGATGGTTGAAGAGGCTGTTTTATCCTTCATTATTTAGAAAAACAGCCACAAAAATAACTTGCCATACTGCAGAGGTTTAAAATCAATAACAGATTTAATAAAATATTTCCTTAGCCTATAAGGTCATACAGTAGCGTCCTGCCCCTATTATAACTTACAAGAGAACATAGGAAAGTGGGACATATAGACAAATTAAAGGCTATATTTATAGTTTTTCTTTCTTTATCTAATAGATCCCAGTCAAGAGTAAATGACTTTAACAGTTCCTGCATGATTTGTCAACAAACAGGAGGTAAAGTAGAGCTTGGTTACTCTTTCACTGAGGTGGCTGTTTACTCTTAGGAAAGAGAATGTTTTTCTATTATTATCTCTATATTCAAATTTCTTAAGAATTGATAAATTTCATTTGAGAACCAATAAGGATATTATTTTTTATCAAGTTTGATTGCTTAATACTTTACATTTCTGAAAGCTACTAAAATACTAGAGTTAACTAAATCTTAAACTATGTAAGTGATTGACCATTTGGGTCTGAAGGACCATGTAATGAGTCTATTTAACATCTTTTTTTCTTTTATAGTATTTTAATAATAGACAACGTTGTCCTTTTGCTTAAGAAGAGGGGTAGCTTAAAGTATTTCCCAAAGCAGCAGATTTTCAGGAAAAAATCCTATTGCCAAAAGCCAGTTTCTTAGCAACAGCAGCCTCTCAATGTGTCACTAAGTCTGAAGCCCTTTGGCCCCTCAAAGGAAGTTCCTTAGGTGTCTTTTACACATTGAATGCTTTGTGATAGTTGAGGCCTGCTGGCTGTCAACTCCGTCCCTTAAGGGAACTTGACAGATCTTAAAAAAAATCAATTTTAAGCTCACATGCCCCAGTGGGTGCCAAAGCCACTTCAGAGAGCCTGAAAGATGGCTGAGTCGACAGGATTTGACTTCTTGAGGTAGAAAGGTGACAAACTCTATCATGAGAAAGGGGCAGCTTGGGGCCTTAGAGGCCTAACCTGCTCCCAGGATCTGGGGCCTCGTGTTGTATTGAACCTATTTATCTCTTTCATGGGCCTAAGGTACCACAGGGAAAGAAAAGTTGTTCAAAAATGCTGGCAGAATTCAGGGGTGTAAATGATGAATTACTTTTCATCAGCTGAAAGGAAACATACTCCGGAACAATACTGAAAGGGAGCAAGAGCGGCTGACCCCCTGCTTCAGAGCAGCCAATATCTTCATTCAAGAAGACAACCATGAAATTACACAGAAAATGGGATTGTCATGAACAGCCCCTTGAAATCTCAGTATACAGTCATTACTGCATGGGAAAAAGCCTTCATCCACACATCATAACTTGTAACAGACAAGGGGAGGGGGAGAGAATAGAGAAAAAAGGCCTGGGAGTTACCAATAGGAAAGCAGAAAACATTTGTAATTCTAAATTTCTACTTCTTATACTCTATGTCATTTTTTTCATTATAGTAATCCTATGCTGAGTGACTCTTTTTAACTGTTTTAACTCCTGTTTAACTATTTTGCACATTTGTTTGTAAGGTCATTACTCAATAAGTTGAAAATAAATACAACCATGTAATATTTATCCAAATTGCTGTTTCAATATTCTAAAACTCAATAATATCTGTTGTTTTTTTTAATAAAAATTCTTCACTCAACTTTCAAAGTTTGGAAAAATCAATACATATTAAACCTATGTTGGAAAAGTATGAGTAAAAATATAGAAGAATAGAGTCAAAATATAGTTTATATTTAGCAGGATAACAAGTAAAAAGTGTTAAAAGTACAAAATATTAAAGGCACAAAATATAAAGCTTTCAAAATAATAAAAACATAAATGTTAGTGGTATACTTTCTTTGTAGTTCTCTCTACTTTTTCCACTGTGCTTAATTAGTTTGCTCCAGACTTTTACTTTTTTCTTCAAGGATTACTCATAATACTGGTTTCTTCCTGTCTTTTCTTGTGATTCAGATCACAAATCTTGACACAAGTCCAGCTACAATTTGGAAACTATTAATTATTTGTGGGATACATTTTTTTCTGAAGGTAACAGTGAGAGGAAAGTAAATTAGGGAGTATCTAGCCAGGGCAAAAAATAAATTGGTTACCTTTTATAGTTTATTTTATGGTATTCTCAACAGTCAATCCATAACCTGTGCATGCAAAGGATACTAGCTCTAAAATCCTTAAGGCTTCTATTATTTCAATAAATTCTATTTAATTAAGATAAAAAAGGGTGCATAAAAATAACAGAATTTCAACCCCAATAATGAAATCACATGTTTAGTGTGATTTCAGTGCCCTATTTTGAGAAGGAATGCATTTTTGGGACTGGTCATTCATTTCTTTTAGCTTAATTCTTTTTTTTTTCTTTTTCTTTTTCGTTCTTGCTTTCTTTTTTCTTTTCTTTTCTTTTCTTCTTCTTTTTTTTTTTTGCTTTGTTTTGTTTGTTTGTCATAGGGCTTGAACTCTGGACTTTGGTGCTGTCCCCTAGTTCTTAAGCTTTAGGCTAGTGCTCTAGCACTTTGAGACAAAGTGCTACTTCAGGTTTTCTGGTGGTTAATTGGATAAGAGTTTCATGGATTCCTGACTGCCAGGACTCAGGGACTGCAGACTGGCTTTGGATACTGGTTGTAGAATCTCAGCTTCCTAATTAGCTAGGCTTACAGGCATGAGGCATTGGTGCCCATCTTTAGCATAATCTATAACTGCACATGGTCAGTGATTCTGTCCATCTTTGCTCTTGTCTTTAATTTTTCATAAACTTTGCTCTGTATCATAGGGAACCACATTTATAGAGATGACAGTAAAAAGGGAAGAGAAAATAATAGCTTAATTTGAATGAATTATAATTTTCAAGTGGTAGAATGTATCTAAATAGGAATCACTTTGTGAGGACAAATTAGTTTTAACAAATATGTTGGATGTTAATTGTACATATGGGGGGTACAAATTATAAAATCAAAAATCATGCCTCTTCTGATCCTATGTTATACTTCCAAACTTTCATGTATTTGAACAATATCCTAGGTAGAGAATTACATACATTAGGAGCATATGTTTACCTTATAATTATAATAGTATTTATTTAATTAACTAAATATGTATAGGAGCATATTGACATTCAAAGGCAAAAAGGTAATTATTAAATAAACATACAGTTTTGCTGAAACAATAAAGCATAAAGATGTTCTGAAATAAAGCTCATATGAACATTGGGCTTTAATCCTCCCTGGATTTTTTTTCTTATTTTAAAAATTCAGGTTAAAGGAATCAAAATAAAGTTCTTTGACAAATAAGAATCCTGTTTACTCTCCAGCTCTGAACTCAGCAGGTTAAGTAATTGGGCTACAGAAAAGTTCCTCCATTTCTATTTCCAGCTGGTGATACACAAAAGGCAGGAAGTTATCTCATTAATGGGGCACCAGCTTTATGCAAATTATAGTAACAAAAAGGCTTCCCTTCATACTTTTTCATAAATTACCTAATAAAGTGGGGATAAATGGCCATATTCAAGAGCCTTTGTTGTATTTTTAGCACAAGACTCTTTCTGTTACTGCAAATATGACTAAATGTGCCTTGTTCAAAAGGGGTGTTTATGAAATAAGGCCACTCAAAAGCTTTTATTTCTTAACAGCCTTCAGTTACTTTTATGGCACAAAATTAACATAATTAGTCACAGAGAATAGATGACATAAGCAGCATGCCAGGCACAAAAGGGGGAAGCAGTATCTAAGGAAGGTATTTTGAAAGATCAAAAATTTTCAAAGTGCTTAATACTAGAAGGTCCTTTTTATTTGTGCACAGCCTTAAGATACTTTTTTTAACTCCGTGAAATTCACATAATGAGATGCAGTAGACAGATGACATTAGCGATGTGCCATTAGAAAGAGGTCAGTTTCCTCTGAAAGATAGTCGCTGTTCCTTCTCGTCATTAATTTGCAGCTTCAAAGCACTGAGCATATGATAGCCTGGCATGTTAAGCAAGTTGCAGTTATCTTTAAATAGCCATTTTTTCCAGTTATTAGAAGCTAAAGTTTTTAAACTATCAACTGAAAGCAAAATTAAAGCACGCAGCACTGTAAGAGGAAAAAAGGGAAACGAAAGGAAGACTGCAAGATTAGGAAAAGAAAATCAAATACATTTTTAAAATGAAGTTTCTAGGGATAGTCCCTGGGGGTGGTCTACTTTGACTCAGCATTAGAATTTTGGGCACAATAATGCGTCTTAAGGATGTGAGCCCCAGATTGCAAATGGAATGAGTGGGAATATTTGGTTCCTGACTGTCTCTCCTATGGCACCTATTATAAAGGCAAAAAGTAAAATTGCATGGTTCTTTATAGTTCCATTGAGGGGGAACAATGCTGTTGTGAGCCCAGAGGCTCTGTGAGGTAGTAAAGTAGAAAAGGGTTAAAAGCAGAGAGTTCCTGTAAGGGGCACTACTCAAATAGGAACACAACAGGAAATATATCAGTGTTACTTTAAAAAACAAGTGGCATGAGAATAGATCACTGATGAAGAGATGGAAAAGTAGAGCTGAGACTTTGCATTCATGAGGTCAATGTTACTATTACAATTCTTCAATTTTAGTTTATTTAATAATTCATATTTTTGGCATAGAAATGCATGAGTATCCAACAAAATCCATCACATTCCTGAAGTTGTACACATTTTGCATTTTGTATTCTTTTTGAGTTCATTTTTCACTTGGAAATTATAAAATCACTAAGAAGGATTTAACTATTAGAAAAACACTCCAATGTGTAACTTCATTTCCTAGCACTCAAAATAAATGCAAACCCCGCAATCTCCAATGACACATTATGACCTATTGTACACAGTGTTTTTAAAATCCATTCAGTGGAAACTCCAGGTCAAGAATCATTGGAATAAATACTGGCATGAAAATAGCAATAAATTGATTAACGGTTTGGAACTATGGCAAAAATTTAAAAGCATGTGTTTTTAGAACTGTAATAACTTTAAACACAATTATAAAATGTTTTGCACATCTATAATTTAGTATTAAGGATATAATTTTAAGTGTGCAACTTACTGAAATTGAGTTTTTTCAGTATCTGAAATATCTGGCATTAGATAGGTTTAGGAAGATCAGATGGATCCAAAGTTCTTTGATGAGGATAGGAAACAGTCAAAACTCCCCACCGTCCAGGAACTATTCTCAAGCATGGTCTTTGGCAAGGATCAGCAAAACATTTCAGGAAATTCTGGCATGAAAACAAAGAATTGGAGATAATAAACATCCACTGTAGTCCTTCCTTCCTTGAAATAGTCTTTATCCTTACTTGGTTTATTGCTTTCCATTTGATTGAACTATCATTTTCACATGGTTGCTTCATTTCTTGCCACATCTTGGAGAAGCCATTTAATACTAGGGAATCATTATGATAATGTTCCAGTAGTTTATAGTTAAAGAATCAAAAAAATCTAGACATGCACAGAGGAGAGTTTGATGGTGATATAATAAAGAAGTTCTGAGTAATTATTTCTATCTTGTTGCATGAGAAGCAGTATTATGGAAAAAATGACCAGGAATTAACTAGAGTGTCATACCAACAAGCCAATTTAAACAATTCTGTATAGTCATTCATTAATATGATGGCTATGAAATATATGATTAACATGCTAACACTAAATGATTGTAAGGAATCATTTCTTACCAGTTTTTATTTTTAATTTTTCAGTGTTATTTGCCTCGCAAATACCATTCACACAAAGCTTTAAGAATTTAAAACTGTAATATAAAATGAAAAATGAGAAAATTGAAAAAATTAAAACTCAACTAAACAAATCAAACCTCCCAAAGAAACTATATCTAAGATGCAAAGTAACCAAAAAATCTCGTGAAGCTCAAATGCTGCAATTGCTGTTTTATTATTGTTCCTTTACATGAAAACCTTCTAAAATAATTATGTTTCACTATATAAAAGAAGAAGCAGTAGTTAGTACCATATTTTTTCCTTGCAAAATGAATTCCATATGCTTTGAAGATGAGGGGTGGGGGTAGGGGGAGGGAAAGGGGGACCAAGACATGAGAAAGGGTATCAATGTTTGTGAAGTAATGCACCTTCTATATGATGAATAAAATGTAACCCTTCTATTCATTACAATAAAAATATATGGAAAAAAAGAAAAATGGTTATCACAGAATGACCTACTTTTGAATAGAGCTGGTCTACGTAAGGTCTAGTTAACTTTAATTAAAAAAACTGAATTTCTGTGGAATTGCGTAGATAGATACACATTGTAAGCAACTTACATCTTGTACTTAAACTTTTAATCCTGAAGCTTTCTATATTGTTATATAAAAATATGTTAATAATATGCAAGTGGATTCTTTGTAAATTCTCTGAGATGTGGTTAATGAAGAGAAACTGTGCCGCAAATTGCACTCAGAATATGCAGCTTAGAAGATAAAATTTATCTCAAACTGCAATATTTTTAATAACCCTTTTTAGCATGTTTGGATTTATTCTTTATTGTTTACAAAAAGTACCTTCAGACACTATTGTTCCAAACAAGTACATATATTTACAGGCAATGTACTCATTTTAATAAGATCCATTGAATAAAAATGAATATCAGATTTCTCTTGTGGTAAGAGAGTGGAAAATACTGATATACTGCACTTTTTGATATAATTCAAATTTTTCCCTTTGGTATAATGCACTTGCTTGCTTTCCCCCAAGTTCTATGAGAGGAAGCAAAAGTGGTCATGCCAGTTTCTAATCAATAGACACAGAAGGTGCTCCAAGGTATTCTAGTAACTTTAGTTAACTGAAAGAGAATATTTTTTTCTTTTCAATGAATTTGTTAATACAATTTGTTAATAAAGAGTAAACATAATTTTCTAGTGATTATCAGAGTTTGTATGACAAATTCTGCATTTGAGGGGAGGGTCATAACTACCAATTTCCGTTGCTAAGTGGCCACATCTGTAGTGTAGGCCGAAGGTTTGCACAGACTAACATTTGTTGTGGTGAATCCAGAAAGCACAGGTTATAAACCTGGCTAAAGATGTACATTATAACCTGAACTTTCAACCGTAGAGATAGATGAGAGATAGAGTTAAGTAGGAGAGATGATACCTAGTTTGCCCCAAGGTGAAAAATGTTGTTTCTTCTTATTTTCCTTTTACAAACACCATTTAAAAATTTGATGATTCTTTCTTGTTAGAAGAAACAAGTATAATTTGAATCATAGGCCAAGAGGCAGAAACTTAAATCATCTAAGAGGTAAGTAAATATAATAAGCACAGAAATAGAGCTTTGACAACTAGTGCTGGGACTAGCCACATACACAACCAAGGAAGATTGGATGCCTTGTTCCAAATTGAGAATTGTTCCCTGCTTTTTAGGAAACATCAGAAATAAGTACTTTAATTCTATAAAATGTCTTGTATTCTCAAGTTGGCATGATGAAATGTAAAAGAGATAAAAACTTCTGAAAATCAATCTAAAACTCTCGAATGTATTAGGGCTAATGTGTCTGAAAATTATACTGTTTTCTTTCATGTTCTCAATTATAGTTACAATGATTTTTTTAAATTTTTCTTTCAGATGATATCTTGCCATCTGTCTATCTGTTTGTCTGTTTATTTATCTATCTATCTAGCCTAGCCTCGAAGTGTTCATCCTCCTTGCCTCCTCTATCTCCCTAGAATTATTTGTATAGCATAGAATTATTTGTATAGCATATTTCATCCAATGCTTTTGGAAATGAGGAAGTCTACTGAGAGGCCAAAAATAAAAGAAGAAAAAAATCAAGCTAAATATTCACTAGTTTAATCATTTTTCTATCATTTTTTCAATTACATCCAAACATAGATTTCCATAATTCTAGCATTCACATGTTCAAAGTCATCCATCATAAACCATCACTTCTTTTCTTTTCTTTTTTTTTTGCTTAACTCTGTGTTTGGGAGGGGTATGTGTATGTGTACATGTATGTGTGTGTTTATGAGTGTGTTCATTTGGGTTCTTGAGGTGTGCCAGAATACAGGCTTCAGATGATTTGAATATTATGAGTATAAAACAAATATACAGCTATATATAGATATATCTCTATATAGATATATAGATAGAGATAAATAGAACAAATATATACATGCTAAACTTTAATGAAATAAATGGATATTAGAATTTTTGTTTCTAAAAGAGGGAAATTTTTGATAATAGAGTTTACTTTAGACACTACATTTTTTTCATAAGGTAATGAATGGAGTGAAAGGAACAGAGAAATAGGGGACACAAAAGGAAAATTTAATTTTTGAGAAGATAACACTATTTGAGAAAATCTTGAATCTATTTTTCTTATAAAACTACATTTGCATGGACTTGGATATGTGCCATTCCATTTGATATATTTGAAAAAGAAGGAAATCATCAGGACATATCCAATACCATTGATATTATTTGGAATGTACACAAGTATTCAATGTATTTTATATTCATCAGAAGTTATTTATGTTAATTATTTAGAAGAATGTGAAGTTACTATTATCCTGTATTTAATTTATGTCCATAATTCCTCAAATTTCCACCCATTTTATTGGAAACAAATGTGCCATGTCAGAGTATCATATGACAACTTATCTGATAATAAGCAGTTTCTAACTTAAAATGATTAGGTATTTTAAAATCCAAGTGTGTCCACTATGACTTTTCAACAAATGGCTATTGCCTTAATTTGTTTCTCTTAAATGTCTGATGATAGAAAGAAAAACGAAAAATACATGTATTCTTCACTGAGGCATAAAGAGCGCTAATCCTAAAGTTTCCAACCAGAACAGGGTCACCTACACTGATATTTTGTGTAAGCAAATAATTGCTGAGACAGCAAAATGACTTCCTCACTGCATTTTCCCCTATTAAAATCAGTTTGAGATAAATTGCAAAATAAATAAATGTCAAATAACAATTCCCATGACTGGTATTTGAACTGAGTTTAATGACTATTATGAAGACAGAGCTGTGATATGCCTCTGAGTGGAACTCTAAAAGGGGACAATATGGAATGACTTTATCCAGGAATCGTCTTAACAAATGAGTATGTTTCTTAAATGGCCATATCAACTGACTCTGCTATCTAATTATGGCTAGCCAAATTAACTACACATTAACTGTTCCAAAGCTTAAGCCATTATTTTTGGATGACATGCCTCAACATTAAGTTAATAAATTCAAGAAATATTTCATTCATTCAGTCTTCTTTTCCATTTTATAACTGGTTGGAAACATAACATGAAGTTTCATTGCTCCAAGTTAAAAACCACCAACTAAACTTCATTTCATTGAGTGCTTTAATCATTTCCCATGCTCAACTTATTGTGATAGCTTCAGTTCAGAAATGTAAAGCATCCATTATTTATTTTTTGTAATTATTTTAGAAAAATACATCACTCAAATACCAACACTCAAATACCAACTCCATTTATTCTGAATATGGTTTATTCTGAAACCATATTCAAGGGTGATACAGACTTACACTTGCTGATAAAGAAATTATAGCTAAACAGTATTCAGAATATTTACATAGAATATAGGAATATAACAGAATTATGAAAGTCATTTTGCTATTGAGCTTATACACTGGAAAGCTATGTACTCAAGAATATTATATAAGTTTCCTGAGAGACAAAATTTTGTAACTTTGTAAATAATAGGAAATAAAAGTCTCATGGACTTTCTTTCCCTGGTTGGCTTTGAACCATAATCTTCAATCTCAACTTCCTGAGTAACTAAAATTACAAGCTTGAGCCACTGACAACCTTTCTTCCTTCCTTCCCTCCTTCCCTCCTTCCTTCTTTCCCTCCCTCCCTCCCTCCCTTCCTCCCTCCCTTCCTCTCTCCCTCCCTCCCTTCCTCCCTCCCTCCCTCCCTCCCTTCTTCCTTCTTTCCTTCCCTCTTTCCTTCTTTCCTTTTTATTCTGGCTCCTTTTTTGTTTCTTCCTTTTTTTTTTAGCTTGTTTGTTTCTCCTTATATATTTTGGTTATAAAGATAATGTACAGTGGGATTACAGTTACATAACTCAGGTATTGAGTCCCCACTGCATTTTCTTCCTTTTTGTTAAAATTGCATTTAATTGTCAGGTAATATATAGAGGGGTTACAGTTGCATTCATTAGGTAATGGGAACATTACTTCTTGGACACTGATACCCCTTCCCATGTACCCTTTGAATTTTCTCCCAGTATTTTCCTCACAATCAACCTGCCCCCAAAGTTAAGTATCATTGTTTGGTTTTAAGGAATTTGCTTGCTATGACTCTCCCCTGCTTAGTTCTCCCAAATTGTTGAGCACAAATAGGGCTTCAATGACTATTACTTGATTAAATGAAGAAGACACAGTCTAAGATATAAAAGGATGTTATAAACTAAGTAGAGAAGCAAAACATTGAGTTTCCACATTACTCAACAAAGCCAGCAATTTAATAGTAAATAATAAATTCTAATTGAAAATATAGGACAATACTAGGGTTTCAATAACAATTTAATTTCCAAAAGAACAACAAATAATTAGTGGTCTAAAAGAGACTGATTATAATTTATAATGCGATCATCACTATCATATTTTACAGGCAGTTTTGCATCTGTGGAAGAAAACAAAAATAACATTAACTTACATAATTCAATATTGAATAGCAATTTTACAATATTTTAAAATGTAAATTTTTACTCTTCAAAGTTAACACAATGAAATTGTGTAAGCATATTTTCTTTAGAAATCATTAATTATACAATGTCTATATAGTAGGTGTCATAATGATTAGATGTCATCATTACTATGTCAATGGGATAAATTATCCATATTGAAGTCTTTCAAATAGAGGTATCACAGTACAGTTTTTCAAAGGAAACCCATCCCTTTAATTCTATATCCTATTCATGAATCTAGCTCATTGATGCAAAATATTAAACTATTGAACAAGAAAATAGATTGTATGCAAGAGATACTTCCCTTAGAGGTAGGACATTTGTAGGACTGATGACAAGATTGTCTGTAGAGAATATTCAAAATAGCAACTAGATCACTAATATCATGATTTAATTCTTCACCAAAGAAATTATAAAGAACAGAAACATGATGCAATGCTTATTTTATAGGTAATAAAATTTTCTATGAAATAAAATATTCCACAATCCTTGTTGTACATGTGCTTTTTCACTGTGACTCTTCACCAAGGTAGAAACTAAAATTGTAAGAGAATTTATATATCATTTGTAGTTTGCTTAAAATGTTTCATAAACTTAATATGATTTTTACCAATGTCATATATGGCTAGGATATTTTTAATTTCCACATTGATATAAATATCTTTTGGTCAGTCAAATTTAGAATATCAGATTTCTATTAGAATATTAAAAATAGCAACAGGTGGTCGGGGGTTTGGCCTAGTGGTTAAAGTGCTTGCCTAGCATGCACAAAGGCCTGGGTTTGATTCCTTGGCACCACATACATAGAAAAAAGAAACCTGGAAGTGGTGCTTAGGCTCAAGTGGTAGAGTTCTAGCCTTGAGAAAGTCCAAGGACAGTGCTGAGCTCAAGCCCAGAACTGGCAAAAAAAAAAAAAAAAAGCAACAGGTGAAAGGCAAGGAAATTTCTTTTTTAACAGATAGAAATACACATTATTGCTTTATGTTTAAATATTTTTGTCATTTTTGCGCTTTTTGTTTATATTTTATAAAGCCAAGTAATAAATTGAATGCTACAATGTTACAAATAAAAAAACTTAAGTTGACTAAATTGTAAATTAAAGTAGCAAAGAGGATACAATTGTTTTCTTGTTCCCTGACATAAGCAACCACTGAGATATAAATGCTATATATACATGCAAGCACACTCATATAAACACACACACATATATATAATATGTACATATGTGCATGCATATCCATACATATTACATAGCTTACATATATACATATATACACTTATATGTACAAACAAATACATATATGTTGCATATAAATACATTTAGATGAAAATACATATATGAATATGAATATATACAGATAATATATCAATTTTTATAAAAATATATTACTATAGATAAAATATATAATTAGATATAAATATTAATTCTATTTATTCCATATAAAAGTAGATATAGTAGAATATATCTCATATGTACATGTATACACTCATATGTATATGTATATGTGTGTGTATTTTCAACCTTATGCATTGAACATTCCAGTAGTTGATGTAGATAATTTCTAGAAACACAAAAGCTAACCTGGTGCAGCAGCTCACGCCTTTAATCCTAGCTATTCAGGAGGCTGAGACCGAAGGATCAAGGTTCAAAGCCAGCCCTGGCCCAAAGGACCTGAGACTCTTTTTCTTTAATTTTATTTTAATAATATTTTTATTATGACTAATAGAAGGGTTACATTATATTCACCAGTTAGAAGGTGGATAACTCCACAAACATTGATATCCTTTCTCATGACATGGTCTTCATTTCCCTCCCCCCCCACCACTCATCTTGATTTCCCCCCTTCCCTATGCAATGTCAAATGGCCAATTAAGCACATATAAAATATATCAGATAACAAGGTGAAAAATTGTAACAATATGAGATAACCAAGGGATGGCAAAAGAGATGAGCGACAACATAGTACATTAAGGACAACAGGCACTCATTAAATGGCTTTTGTTTCCTTATCCTGGAGGTCCTTGCATTTAGTGTCATACTATTTGGCCTAATGTCTCTAGATTTTGTTCTATTGTAAATCTCTGCTAGGACAGCCCAAGTTTATACTGATATGACAAATGAGGGAGACCATTGGGCCTTTGAGTCTGGCTTACTTCACTTAATAGGATTTTTTCTAAGTCTTTCCATTTCCTTACAAATGGGGAGATGTCATTCTTTCTGACAACAGCATAGAATTACATTGTGTATATATACGACATCTTGATCCACTCATCAACTGAGGGACATCTGGGTTGGTTCCATATCTTTAGGATGGACCTGAGACTCCTATCTCCAGTTAACTTCTAGAAAACAGGAAGTGGGACTTGGCTTAGCGGTAGGGCGGCAGCATTGAGCTGAAGAGCTCAGGGACAAATCCCAGGCTCAGGGGTAGGACGGTAGCCTTCTGCTGTAGAGCTGGACAGTGCCCAGGATGAGTTCAAGGCCCCATGACCCACAAAAAAAAAAAAAAAAGAAGGAAAAGAAAAGAAAAAAAGCAAAAAGAAATATAGCAAAGCTATTTTCATTATTAAATAACTCTTTCTCCCACGTCAATTGAGATTTGTTTTAGTTCTTGATACTTGGATCGATACACAGACTTTGGAGATAATTTTTCATAAGATATATTCCCATTATTTGTTTCAAAGAAAATGTAGGCATTTTTATCAGTACATCTGACTTAGGGAGGGTAGTGGTAGAAAGTAGAGTTTCTTATAAATTTGGAGACCATGGATTTAATTCCATAGCATTGACCATTACATTTTTCTTTTCTAACAGATGCCAGCCATTAAATTGGAAAATTGAAATTGAAGATAAAAGGTGGAATATGCGTACCCAGCTAGTGGCCACTTTTAACCAGATTTTCTCCTTCATCATGGCTCATTTGCATCGTGAATACCCTGAAAAAGACAGCTTTTGTGAATTCTTTTCTGTTTGTTACTCCTACAATGTAATTCAAAGAGTCTGATTGTGTATTCAGTTATCATGTACATATTGCCCACAATCCAGGATTTCCTGTTACTGTGAATGATAAAGATTCTTTCCTAGTTATCGGACAATTCACCCATTGTGTCTACATATGTGAAAGGACAGATCTGCAAGCTAGCTATAAACTGAGTAAGTGACAGGAAAAAATGAGTGGACCCAGTAATGTGACAGAAAACAGAAAAGAGGTACATTTGGCAAGAGGCAGAAGAGAGGTGAACAGCAAAGACCCTCTCCAACAGTTTCAGTGTGAGATGAAATGGCTTGGACAGTGATCTGGTTTTAGAACCTATTAAAGTGCTTATATTAAGCCTTAATATTAATACAATTTGAAGGAAAATGAAAGTTTTCCTAATTTTATTTTTAGAAATCAGGACCTAGAAGAACACATAGCCATTATTCTTATTTTTAAAAACCAAAATCTTCACAAATTAGTTCATAACAATAGGAAAATCCTTTATAACTTTGCTATATTCAGAGACTAGGCATCTAATTAGCAGCTCTAAGCATCATCGAGGAGCTTGTCCGGATGCAGAATCTAAGATCATGTCCCCTCCTGGCCTACTGAGTCACATTTGCAGTTTCACAAGATCCCATTCCAATTTGCCTTCCTGTCAAAGTAAGTCACCAGCAAGTATTTATACATTGTTGCCACAGACTATCTTAACCTAAAACAGGAGCTTTAATTACTCAATATCTGTATTTCTTTTTATAGCTCTATATAGGAAGCCTGTGTGTGTTGTAAACTTACATGTTAGAATAGAACAACATGAATACAACTAAATAAATAAACTGGACTGATGACCAAATAAAAAATAATTTTACAAACAGACATAAAGGTATAGTAATTTTAGGAATGACTGAATTTTAATGACAATTTAATTCTTCTGTTTCCCAGAATAGGCAGCCCATCTTAATGCCCTCACACAGTATGCTTCCATCAGAACTTATTAGCTAAAGTTTTCTGAAAAGCTTTGCTCATTAAAATTGTTGTTGTAATTCCTTTGATGCAAAAAGCAAGAGGAGAAAATAAAAGGATCTCAAATAAAATGAAGCACCAAAAATGTGGAAATGTAGTTATCAGGAGTAGAAATGAAGCAAATTACACTCATGAGCTTCAATAAATTTGCAGACATTCCACAAAGTTTCCTGTTAAAATGATTCTGAGAATGTCTCAAACGTATCAAAGGCATTTCATAGCAATTTTAGTCAATTATTGATATTAGAATGTCCATGTTTAAGAAAGTAAAAGTAACCTATTATGTCATTGTATCTATTCTCACTTTCATATCTCTTAAGCAGAGTTAAATCTCAACAATGACTGTAAAATAGTTTTAATGTTCTAAAAAATAATGGCTCCATTGATATTAAACATCTATTCTCAGATATCAGTTATGAAATTTATGTAGGTTATTAATACATACTCATTAACAATCAATCAATTTCAAACAATGCTTTGGTAGTGACATCAAAGTGAATGAAAGAAAAATAAGAACAAATATCACACTATAGATTACATATTCCATTCTGTGAGATAGTCCATGTAGAGAAGAAATAAAAATGTTTAACTGAATTTTTTTTGTCAGAGGCTCACAGGTGCCTGGCTGACCCATTGTCTTATTTTTGGTTAGAAAGAGTTTTGATGGCATTCAACTCTGATGTGAAAATTAACAACCTTGAGTAGAATAGTGATTTTCTCAAATAAATTTGGAATATTAAGAATTCTTTTATATTTTATTAAGTAATGTACTCAATATGTTAGTTTATGAGTATATTGTCTCTTTCATTCTTCATTTTACCACACTGAAAGCCAAGAACTGGCAATTGGTGACTAACACTAGAGGATTTCCTTCCCTAAAGGTATTTTCTCTGTATCCACGATAGTGGTAGTTATACTACCATATTATGAAATTCCTTCTGCTTCCACTACACTGAAACTTTTGTAAATAGAATATAAAAAGTTCTGAATATGCCATACACTACATTTGAAAACTAGATAGACTCATAGCATGGAATAACTTTAAATATTAAAAGATAACTTACACTACAGGTATTCAGATGTTTACTGAGGTGGCTTGCTAGTAGCACACCTAGATAAAAATTCCACAACCTCAACACTCTCCTCATTATCAAACTGAGAAACTTTTTAATGAGAACATGGTTTGACCAACTTTCCCATCTATATACTTAAAGAAGATCAGAACAGGATCTTATAGCTCATGCCTGCAATTCTTGCTTCTAAAGATGCTTAAATATGGATAAAGATAATTTGAAGACAGTCTAAGCATAAGACTGGTGCCTATAAGCACACAATAAGGAGTGCAGGAAAGAACTCAGGTTCTTACCTAATCATCTAACTGTAGAGGAAGAATATTCAGTGCCATACAGATAAGGGTATATGAATGTTTGTATGGCACCAGACAATGGCAGAGGAAGGGGACATCTTTATCATATAGTATAATGACACCTAAGTCAAAGTTTGCCTCCCGGTAGCCTGGGAGAAGGGTTAGAAATATCACAAATGGTGTTTGGAAATTCTCTACTGCTGCAAAGCTAATTAAAGCACAATGGGGATAAAGTTGAAATTTTCACTTGAAGGAATGATAATAAATATCTGTTCCTCAATCATACATAGATGAGAGACAGCTAACCCTGCAGCAACACATGCACCGTGTCCTCCTGAGGAAGAATGAGTAATGTTTCCTTGACACATGGCTCAGGAATTAGAATCCACAAAGGAAGTGGAGGAGGCCTGGGGGTGGAATCATGAGATCTTGAATAAGGTAGGCAGACCTTAAGAGTCACTGTGTAGGAAACAATAAAGCCATAGAACTGGGTGTTTGTGCAGCATGTGGAGTGGGAGGTGGAGGATGGGACTGTTTGCTGGGTTAGGAATCAATAAGTAAACTTGCAAATACCAGTTGTCTTCTGATAGCAAAGAAACTGCTGTTGCTTTTGGTATCAGCTGCTATTTTAAATGCATGGATTCCTATATGCATTATTCAGTGGATTGAGAAGTAATAGACTGAAGTTGATCAAATGTCCTCCAATGTTAAATTGGTTATTTGTTCCCATCTCTTTTGTGTAAACTAACTAAATTTTACTTTCTACAATATTTTTCTCTTACTAGAAAAAGATGATGATAAAGCAAGTTATTGGATAGGATTTTATCATAAACTCAGTAAACAGAAAGATCTAAATATCTTCCAGTTTGTGGGAAGTGTTCATCACTTATATAATGTTCAGAAATTTGAGGGTGAAAAAATTACCCAGTATTACCTATAAGCATAAGCATATATGCATATGTAACATAACCATTTAAAATTATCCACTACTTTATAAAGTTATGTTTGTTTTAACTATGCTCATGTGTTTAGAATTAACATTGGGCTTATATGAAGAAAATATATTTTATTATGCCATTGAGAAATGCTCTTTAATTCTTCAAAATGACTTTAAAGCATTTTGTTAACGCTTGTAATTTTAAAGACTCATTGAAAGAAATATCTACAAAATACTTTATTCCTCAGATATAAAATACTATATTTTATCTGGATGTCACCCCGTTAATGATCACACCTTTAATAATGTTCATACCCTATTCAGGTGGCTGAGATTAAAATCTTGTTTCAAAACCAACCCCGGGGAAGAAATATCTTCAGGGCTCTACCTCCAAAAAAAGAAAAAACAACAACAAAAAAACCCCATAACAATAAAAAGAAACAGGCTGGAGTTTGTGGCTCATGTAGAAAAGCACCAGTCATGAAAATAAAAGCACAATGTTCAAATCCTTAAATTCCACCACACACCACACATACACACACATATGCACACACACACACACCACAAAGGTATGTATTTTAGTTACAGACAAAATAGAAAAATAGAAGAAAAAACATAATTCTAATTTTGATTTAATGACTTCATATTTTGATGTTCATTTGAAGTTTTTATCCCTATGTAAAATTTGAATCATACTAAAATGATCTTAGAAGTTTAAGATTTTTTTGATTTAGCTAGATTTTACACCACTTCTTCACGTTATCAAATATTTATGACAGGATTTTGGTTGATCCAATTGTATTTCATTATAAAGAATTATACATGGGCCTACTCACATGATACTTTATGGTTTGACATTCAGATTTAACATTCGTTTTTATTTTATATATTTTATATATTGATGCATTAGTACATGCACGATAGAATTTTTATTTGTGCCTATAAACTTCTTTAAGACAATTTTTTTTGCCAGTCCTGGAGCTTGTATTCAGGGCCTAAGCACTGTCCTTGGGCTTTCTAAAGGTTAAAGATCTACCATTTGAGCCACAGTACCACTTCCGGCTTTTTCTATGTATGTGGTACTGAGGAATTGAACCCTGGTCTTCATGCATGCAAGGCAAGTACTCTATAACCAGGCCAAACTCCAGGCCCCAAGACAATTTTTTAAATGAATCTAGTATAACAAACAAATATAAAAATTTAAGTATAACACATTCAAACTTTGCCATAAATATTTTCCACAATCTTTTGCTTCCCATAATGTTCATAGAAAATAAATAGGCCTATCTGTTCATATTAAGTGGTGGTACATCGTAGAAAAAATATTTTAATTAAAACAATATTTTATTCATATTTACTGGATTGCCAATGAAATAAATTTTACTGTGTACATTGGTTAACTACAGTTCTTTTCTTGTGAATTGTCTATTCATTTTTTCAATTTTTTTAATTAGAGCTCATTTCTTGTACTCAACCACTTGTATAGATTCAGATAGCACCACATCTTTACACTAGTTTTAAGGTTTTATTTACATCAGAACGTTATATATTTCCTTGAAATTTTTATTTCATTATATAGAATATATGCCTTTAATTTGCAAATTTCTTGTTTAAAAATGGTGATAGTCTTTATAACCACAGTTCATATTCACTATAAATGTATCTATGTTTAACATTGTAGCCAATGGGAAAATAATTTTAGCATTGAATACAAGCATTTATCTCTCTAGAAATACTTAACTTCCAGGGTTTTTTAATGAGCATATATTTAACAATTGATCAGATGTCAATGAATCTTGCAAAGGGAAACGTCAGTGACATCAGGTGACTTAATGACACTGAACAAGGCAGTAAATGAAAAAGTTGGAATTAGGACTCATATTTTTACAAGTAGCCAATCTGAGTTTTTCCCAGGGAAACCCATATCCCTGTTGTGGTTAGGCTGAATGAAAGCCTTCTGCAAAGCTCTTGCTCAAAGGTAACTTCCCTCTGCTTTGTGAAACGGTCTCACTATTGACTGGCAATATTTTCTTAAACATCCAAGACATAAAAAACCATAAGGACAGTACTCTTGTCATACTGTGCTATCTTTGTGAGTTCGAAAAATAAAAGAACAGAAATAGCTTTTATAATTGGTATTACAGAAAAATAGCAGTTGGGAGATGGGAGTGAACAAAAGGGGCAGGATCTCGTAATATAACATGGCTAATAATATATCTGTGAAGTGATAAGTGTTAGTATTTTCCGAGGATGCTAATCATGTCTGAGTGGTCATAGCACCGTTGCAAGCATACTAAATATTCTCTTCGAAAAATGTAACATAATTGAAATCCTTCTTCAAATACACCTGTCCAATTACTCTTCCTTTTGTAACACTGATAATTAGCCACATTCACAATGTTTTCTATGTTTAAGAAGTGTGTAAACAAACAAACAACAAAAACAACAAAAAGAAGGAAAGAAAAATAGAGAGGAAGTGAGGGCCGTATTGACTGTAAATGTTGAAGACAAAAATGGTGCATCCGAATGAGCTTCAGGGTATATTTCTTGTTAACTCATTTACAAAATCTGCAATATCATCTCTAAAAAGAAATATTTGAAAACATTTGTCTAAGCCTTGTACAATTTCACCTAGTAAAGCTTTTGTGAACTCAATATGATTAGTAAGGGAAGAAGACCTAATAAGCCCAGTTCATTGATTCTGTGATAGTCATGACAAGAAATACTATGGAATAACTTCATAATTAAATTGGAGGCATCCTGAAAGTACTGTATGAATTCACACTTCTTGTTCATAGATGACAGTTCAGACATTATTCTTATATTTGTAACAGTCTTCACAAAAAAGACTACTCAAGTCTCTAAAACAAATTGTTTCATATTACAAATATATTTATCTCTCCCAGGAAAATGAATATAAAATGCAAAATAAAACAATGATATATCAAAATCTAAAATATATTCTCCTTTATGCCTTCTTGTTTTTTATTATCATAGTGATATTTAGCGAGGTTACAGTTACATTCTTAAGAGAGTGGGTACATTATTTCTTGAACATTGCTACCCCTTACCATGTTATTCTCACACTTTCCTTCCCTCTACCCCTCCCAAGTTGTAGAATTCATTTCCATCATATTGTCTTGTTAATGTTGCTGTTGTACTGGTTTATCCTTCGACTCATCTTGTTTTTCTCCTTCCCTTCCTTGATTCAAATAACTAAATAAATGTACATGCCTTCTGATAGCTGTTGGTGTTGTTATTTAAAAACTTAAGAACCAACCAGTATCAGATGGCTCATGCCTGTAATCCTAGCTACTCAGGAGGCTGAGATCTGAAGATCACAGTTTAAAGCCAGTCCTGGGCATGAAAGTCATGATACTCTTATCTCCAATTAAACTACCACCACCACCACCAACAACAACAACAAATAGGGAGTGGTGTTGTGGCTCAGTGGCAAAGTGTTAGCCTTGAGCTAAAGAGCTCAGGGAGAGATCACAGGCCTAGAATTCAAGCCCCAAAAACCACAAAACAAAAAACAAGCAAACAAAAAATAAATTAAGAACCATATTACAAACACAATCACTATTTTATCTAAGAAAAAGTGTTTCTTTCTCTCTCAGTTGCACATCGCATTTCAATGTAATATGATTAAAAACAGTTAATCCATTAAACACTCCAATTAGACATTACTAACAAATAATCAATTCTACCTTGGCCTTAATGTTACTTCTGATACTTTTATAACACAATATCTGAAGAAATGGAAAGGCATTCATCTCCATGAATTCCTCTTGAAATTACAATTTGATATTCAAGGTTCAGATATCTTTACATGAAAAGTTAGAGATAATGCTCGGTGTTAGCTTGTTTGGCCCTTCAGGCAAATAAACTAAAATTTCAGCTATTTTTATCAAATAGTGATTCAATTTGCAATTTTTTTCATGCTTTAAATTAACCTGGGTATTTCCACATTGACTTAATAGTTACAATAAGAAAAAATACATAGAAACTTTGCAGTTAACCTGTCACTTGGGACAGAGTTTGGTTTCTGTAATCATAAGCTCAGAGTATATGGACAGCTTGTAAGTGGTCAAATGAAAGGAAGTTAGAAGGTGAAACTGAAGATATTTTTCTCCTATGAATTAGCACAAATACAGATTTATAGGCAGTACATGTGTTTTGTTTTTACTGATGGTTGTAACTAGGGACACCTGTAAGACAAAGCCAAAGGGGAAGAATTAAAAATATGGGAGAAAAAAATGCAATAATAAGTTCCATTTCAGAGTTTGGTTTGAAGCCTAGTGTGTGAGATGTTAAAATTCCCCTTTCCTGGAAAATGTTTTGTCATTTAGCTTATGTAATTTAGCATGCAGTATGAAGGCTAAAATATAACATTTTTACAAAGATTCATTCAGTATTTACAACGGAAATGTTGAGCTTAGTGCAGAATTTGTGGGAGCAGTTAGCTTCTAAATAATGATTCTTTATGCTGGCATTGGGAAATCCCTGTTCCCACTGCTAGTTCAATAAAGCAATTAATATCAATAAATGCTGAAGAAAGCAAATCTCTATTCACGTTTGTCTGGATTAGTTAACACGAGAAGAATTCTGTCCTGAAGTATTCACCTTCTCATAGGAAGACATCCCAATGCAAGTAAAATAAAACATACTTCATATGTGTTCACATTGTTCAGAATCTCTACTACTTACAACATGATTCGCTTTTCTCTTGTCTCTAGAATGTTTCAATTTTGTTTTCTGTTTATGCTGAATGCATGTAATCTTGTGCTATCGGTATGCTTCATCAATTACTTAGATCACTGTTAAAAAATAACTTGAAAAATTCTGACATATTTTTTAACTATGTCATTCTTACAGAATAGTAAACATCCTTAGAATTTACAAGAGGTGTTTGATAGAAAGCAATTTTGTAGGCCATTGCCTAGTTAAGCAAATATTTCTTTTCAATTCATACAATAAAACTGGCATTGTCAAGGCCCTGGGTGAGGTTTAATTGACCTCACTGATAGATAAGGATTTGGACATCCAAATGTTCCTGGTCAGCATTCAATAAACCAATGTCAGGCAAAAATCCTGAACTCTCACTGCACTTGGAAATGTTATTTGCAATTTGTCATTCACTTGCCAACAGGGGAAAAAAAGGAATGATATTATCTTAAAGTATCCAAGAAATGTGGTAATAAGGTAAGAGTTGAAACACATTATTGACATAAGAAATCCATGGCTCATACTTGATTTATAACACACCCAGTTTCATCAGAGTTGGCATCAATGAAGGCCTCTGAGATTGTGGTGATAACATACTGCAAATGCTAACATTGCCAATTCTTACACCTTCTTTTCACTAGCAAAGAATTTTAAAACAAAGTATTAGTATTGCTACAGTATGGTACTCCTTTGCTGGTTCTCAAGAAACTTGATATCTCCATTGTATTCCCTTAAAATGTGAGAAAGGGTAACAAACTAACCTCAAATGTACTTAAACTATGTTGATGGATGCCTATTGATTTTATCTATATTGAATTAAATATATAGGAAAACTTATTTTTAGGAGCCTAATTCCCAAGCATTAACTGATAGGAGGGAGTTCATTTCAGAAATCGAATGGTGATCTGAAAACCATGCTTTAAAATACAACAAACTATGTTTCATTTTTATTAGAATAGATTAATTCATTGCTACTCTGTCATGCAGATCAAATGAGAAATAAGGTAATATTTGTGCCTAAAATTAATTTTCAAGGCACATTACAGTAAAGGAAGTATGTTTTCCAAAATTGCTGAAGTCTAGGTTTGTAGTATTTCAAGGAATGCTTGATGTGGAAGAAAGGATGTTCAAGAGATTCATATAGAATTTGAATGTGAGAAGACTGAGAGTAATGTGATGGTTTTCAACTTTCAGATTAGTAAACTATTTTAACGTGTTTTAGTGTTTAGTCAAGTGAAAAGTTATAGAGTGTTTTATATGTAAATTGAATTAGGTTCAAAAGTGCTTTGTGAGGGAGACAAATGAAGAGAAGAGGATGAAAATGCATACAAAAATTCAATGTATATCCTACAAGATTAAGAAGAGTGGGGGAAGGGGTGGATAGAGGAAGGATGGGTGAGAATATGGACAATGGTCAAGATATTTCGTATTCATGAACTGCTTTGTGAAATAACCTGTTTATTAAACATGACATTTGAAATATGATGTAAAAATCAGTATTGGTAAAATTAAAAATGTGCTTTGTATTCATGATGATGCTTATATTAAGGATTAATAATACACTGAAGTGCAATTTATGTTCTTTAGTTACATTTTTGAATTTTGAGACAGTTATAGATTCACATGTAATGTGAGAAATAATGTGGTGAGATACTCATATTACTTACCTAATTGGTAGTAATTTGTATAAACATAATACGTTACCTCAAGCAGAATGTTTGTTTTAATACAACAAATCAATCATATTCTAATCCTTTTTTGATTTTCAATTGTACTTCCATGTGTATATGTGTGCCTCTTATGCTTTTTGTTATCTGAGGAAATTGGGACATTAGTCGCAATGAAAGAATCTTGACAAGTTTTACTAGTGCACTCTCCTCTCCATGTTGACCATTTCCAACAAAACAAACCACTTTTTCGTCATTCGCAATTGACTTTAAACCTTGAGAGCCACTAACTTCTCCTTTGCTGCCTAAAAGTTGTAATTCCAAAAATGTCTTATGAATGGAGTTACACATATATAAATTATTGCTATTGGTGTTGATTATTGTTATTTTTCTCAACAAAATTATTCAGCTGAGCCTACAAATCGTTCTCTCCTCTTATCCATCCATGTTTTTCCTTTCAAATGAGTTCTAAAAGTATTGAACAGAAAATTCTAGAAGTACATAATTCAGAATGGTGATATTATACATCATTTTGAGAATCATGGTAAAAAATTTTTAATATCTGGCTTCTTTCAGTACTAGCCATGATGAATCCTATTATCTAGTATGTCCATGTTTTATGTGATATTCATACAGTCATTGCACAATAACCCAGAATCAGTACATTATGGTAGTATCACTTTTGTGTTCAAATAACAATTATTTTACTTACTATTGCCCCAAATCACAAAGGTAGTGACTCCAGAAATTACGTGTCAAGGAAAAGTCATAAAGTTATTTCTGTAAATTAAAATGTGAGAGAGAAACATTTATTAATGAAGCAAAAGTTGTAGGCTAGAGTTGCTCATATTTTTGTAGGAATGTATTTCCTATTTTTTGAAATTGTGAAGAAAGTAAGTTCATCCTACTTTTTTGGTTAAAAAGTTACAGTCACTGTGTGTAATAAATGGCTAGTTAACAAGGAACGTACATATAGTTGTAGAGATGTATAATATCTATTTTCTCAAGCATCCTGTGAAGGTATGGAGCTCATATCTTTCACAAAAAATAGTCATCAAATAGTAGTACTTTTTAAAAATTGCAAGTAATATTTTCAATAAAACCTAAAATTTACTTATTCACTAAGCTATTAATGGGGTATTTGGGTTTTGTTTTGCTTTTGTCTAGTTTTCATGATTATTCAAAGTATTTTAAAAGGTATCTGTTGTTTATTTGTTGCTGAAGTCTTTTTTACAACTATTATGTTTGAATAGTATGCTCTCTATGAGCTGGATTCTTTCAAATTATGTAATTTAGTGGACTAGAATAAGTATTCTTCATGGATTTTTGTGGTACTTGGGAAACACATGGTTTTTATATATTTGCATTGACCTACCTTTTGACATCTTTTATCAATTTCATTTCTTTAAAAAAATACCTGATAATTGGTCAAAAAAGTGACACAATTGAGTAGATCTCACTGCTAAACCTACTATCCTTTAGTCAGTTTGATAGTGCATACATACAAATGCCTCTGAAATTATTTTTGTATCTTGAGCCCACCCAAGATTTTAAAATTTGAAATACATTTATTATATTTTGGTCATATTTTTATCAGTTTTACCACTATGTACTTTTTCATTTTAATTGTATTATTTACATACTAGGCAATCATTGATATATTAGACTTTTTCTGCTTTTTCAGAAACTGTGCTTTAGCTTTCTGGGATTTTGTGTATTTGTTTGTCATGTTTTTCTTACTTTCCCACTAATTAAACTTATTTTATACTGAGTTCATTTTGATTCATTGAGTATAACTTGTGTTCAGTTTCATAGTGATTGCTCTTGAAGTTATAATATTCACATGTGACTTATCACAGTATATTATCTACCATAAATATTTTACTTATCTGAATGTATCATGAGAGCCTTCCATTTCTATTTCTTAACTTTAATGATTTTAAATATGATTGTCTTCATTATATGATGAGGTAATTTCCTTTAATTATTAAAATGTGAGTTATAAATGTCAAAAGGAATTTAGTAATTCAAGTATTTTATGTACTCAAGTGTTGGCAGTTTTTGATGTCCTTTTGCTTTTTTCCCTCTTATATATTTTAAAATATAATTGCTTTGTTATTATTAAGGCATGATACAAAGGGGTTACCATTTCATAAGTCAGATAATGTATAAATTTATTTTTGGACAATACCCAAGATAAGTTAGTCTAATATCCAATGTACAATTTTAAGCATTACTTTATTGATAATAACATTTTTGAGCTTTGATTGAGAATGTTTCTGTTTCTTTCTCCAACCTAAAGGCTATTTTTGCCTGATAGAGTATGTATAAGTCAAGTATTTAAAAATATTTGCTCAAGTTGGGTGCCTGTGACTCACGCCTGTAATTCTAGCTACTCAGGAGGCTGAGATCTGAAGACTGCTATTCAAAGCCAGCCCAGGAACCGAAGTCTGCCAGACACTTTAATTAACCACAAGAAACAGGAAGTGGCACTATGGATCACGTGGTATAGCAATAGCCGTGAGCTGAAGACCTCAGGGACAAGGCTCAGGCCTAGAGTTCAAGCCACATGACTGACCAATAAAACAAACAAACAACAACAAAAAAACCGTCAATATTGTGACTTGTACTGGGACCTGTTCATATAACATTGAGAAGGAATGAGTTTCCCCACTCCAGGCTTCTATGAATTTTTTGGTGCCTTTATGTGAAATAAGTTTTTTGTCCAGTTTACAAAGAGAATATTTCAGTAATCCCCTTATCAATAGGCTTCACAATACATCCTTCCTGATGCCAATGTTTTCTGACCATTATGTGAGCAGGACAATGCAGAAGAGGACTTAGTCTAACTAAGCTGCATTTTATTGTTAAGACAAAGATCAGGGAAAGTGGAGACTGTCACCTTCTCTTTGCTGGTGGATCATAAGATAAACTGCTATTCATTTTTTTCTGAAGTTTTGATATTTCTATAATTATTCCACTTGTGTTCTCCTTTCAGTTAGCTATTCTATTAAAAAATATTTGGATTTGTTGGAGAGGAAGAGAAAGATAAGAGTTTGAATTATGATATATTAATGGGATATGCCACATGTTACAAGTAATATGTAAGTATATTTTATTTTATTTATTTATTTATTTTGCCAGTCCTGGGCTTGAGCTCAGGGCCTGAGCACTGTCCTTGGACTTTCTCAAGGCCAGAGCTCTACCACTTGAGCCTCAGCACCACTTCCGGCTTTTTTCTATGTATGTGGTACCAAGGAATCGAACCTGGGTCTTCATGCATGCTAGGCAAGCATGTAAGTATATTTTAATAGAAGCTGAGAAAATATTTTAGCATTACACATAAGAATTAAGAAAGAAATTAATATGGTGAAGGAAAAGATGAGGAAGTATACATAGGTCTAATCAATGTGCCAAATATTAGTTTAATAATAGCACTTCAGGCTAGGTGCTGGTGGTTGACATCTGTAATCCTAGTCTTCTGAAAGCTGAGATCAGACCAAGGAGAAAAATTCCTAAGACTTTTATTTTTAATTAACCAACAAAAACCACAAGTGGAGTTGTGACTCAAGTGGTAAAGTTCAGGGTGGGGTGGAGAAGGGTAAGAAAAAGCCTCAGGAACAGCATATAAGGCTCAGAGTTCAAACACAAGAATTGTTAAAAATAAAATAAACATAAAAAGTCACAGACACAACACATTTATTCTAAATATGATAAAGCATATATATATATTGCTTAAAGAGCAAAAAACAGAAGACTATAATATGCTTTTTGCATATATTGATTTTATTTATTTACCTGAATCTTTTAAAGCAAGGTAAGTATAAACTAATGTGTAGTAGCTTCAAATACAAAAAAATTAAACAAAGCTCTTGTTATTTTGATCATTTAATTCCTTTGATTACTAATTATTTTGATAATTAAGTAAAATGATTCTAAACTAAAAAAAATTTCAGTATACCAAGAATGACTTAGATATCTTTGAAGAAAAGAATAAAACTTCAGATATTTGAGTGTTACTCAAAGACATTGTAAGTCTAGAAAAATCAAAATAAACAAGCCAGAAAAGTCATATATGTACAATCAATTCTAAATACAAACGCATTATGGTAAATTGGTCAGGAGAAAATATTAAATAATTAATGTTCATCAATTTTATATTCAACTGATTGGTAAAAACATATTCCAGAGAAACTCCAGATAAATCGTCATCTGTATCTAAAAAGATACTACAATGAGTATTGTCTTCATAACCCAGAAAAGGTTTCCTATGTACTTGATACAGACAAGAATTTCTTAAACAAAACAAACAAGCAAGAAATCTTAAAGGATACAATTTGTAATTCATAGTAAATTAGAATATAAAAATTTTGTTTATCATATGACAATACTAAGAGAATGAAACGACAAACTATTGAGTGGGAAAGAAAATTCACAATGCATATATCCAACAATGGACACTTATCAGAATGTAAAAAGGAGTCTTACAATTGAGATTTTTTTAATAAATAAGGGAAAGAAAGACATGCCTTTTGGAAAATTGTTGAAGATCTGGAATAATTTTCTAGCAAGCAGACTTTCCAAATGGTCAATAAGCATATGAAAAGTTACCCAACAATATTATTCCCTAAGGAAATTAAAATTAACATGAAAATACAGTCACATCCACTAGTATAGCCAAAAGGAAAAAAAAAAGATTTAAAATATCAGACGATGTCAAGGTTGTTGTGCAACTACAATCCTTATATTGTATAATTAGCAGTAAGAATAAGATTATTAAAAAATAGATGGTGAAAAGCCAGCATTTTGATCCAAGGTTATATACATAAACACATTACCAAAGTGCATGCAGAGAACATATATTGAAGCCTTATTCATTGCAGATTAAACCAGAAAAAGACATATATCTATCAACAAAAGTGCAAGCAAACAATCTACAGTACATTTACATCTAGAAATAGCCTAAAGGGAAAAAAAAACCTCAAAGAAATTACTGTCAAATACAACTATATCATATCAATAACACTAAGCCAAAAATGCTATACATGGAAAAGTACATATCTATGATTCATTAATTTAAGAGGAAATGACAAAAACAAGCCATACAGGCAAAGTCAGAAGACCATGCAAGTTGAAGTTTGGGAGTTTCATTTTCCAGATTGAAAATGAAAATAAATGAATGCTATAATATAAAATTTACTGTGAAAGACAATGCATCCACTGGTTAAATTTTGGTGTATTTATACAGAAATTTGCAAAGAAATATCTACCTACAAGCTGCTACACTATTGCTTAACGTCTATTTTGGCCTAACATATTGTTATATATCCTTTTCTAATTTTGTGAAATAAATTATTTTATATGCATTTTATCAAATAAAATAGTATATTACCTAACATTAATAAGTAATTCTTAGATCATCATAGAATATTTTTGTTTTTTGTTTTGCATTGTTTTGTTTTGTAGGTCATGGAGATTGAACTTGGCCTGCGTGCTGTCCCTGAGCTCCTCAGCTCAAGGCTACTGCCCTACTCTTGAGCCAAGCCCCACTTCCTGTTTTCATGAGATTAACTGGAGATGAGTCTCAGGTACTTTTGTGACTGGGCTGGTTTTGAACCTTGATCCTCAGATCTCAGACTCCTGAGTTGCTAAGATTACATGGGTGCGTGCACCGCGCAAGGCCATAGAGTGTATTTTGAAAGGTATGTTACATGTCCGTATCAGTAATGATTCCAAATTTACCGTTTTACTCAGGTACCCAAACTGAGAATACTGTACCTTGACAACTCTCTCAACATCTTCACAGAAATGCCAAATCACAAACTGTTTCTCAAGCTTTTTCCTATGAAAGTTTAGTGTGACACTAGTATGTCTGACATGCAAGTTTTATTGGCTAGAATAGATCACATGGTTATGACAACTTTAAAAGGCATAAAGATATGAGATTTTATTAAATGGCTGTATAGAAAACAGATTTTTTTGTTTCAGGAGTAAACCCTAAAGATAACTTTGAATGTACTATAGCAATTAGAATAGTAAAAAAAAAAGTTAGTCTGGTCTCTATATTTAATAAAATTATAAGAAGTCTAAGAAGAAGAAAAAGTTTTCATTAGGAAATACATGCAAATTTTAAGACCTACAACTGGATTGTAATATTTGAACCTTCCATTCTTAACACATATACCTTTTGCACTGTAAGATGCTTTTGTCTTTATCATGTTATTAAAAAAATGAAAAGAACCAGATAATTTGGTATTTCTGAGTCAGTCTATAATATGTTAATCTTCACTATCTCTCCCCAAATACACTGCCCATCTAAACATGTTTCCAAAGAAAAAACAGCTGTGTATCAAATGCCATGATCAGATGATATTAATTTGTTCAATAACAGAACATTGGTAAAATGCATTGATGTTTGTATATTTAAGCATTATTACAAAAATGGCATTTTCTGGACCCAAGGAGGGGAAAAAAGAAATTTACTCAAGCTTGTTAGAGAAGAAGCAATCTTATGACAGGAAAGACATTTAACTAAACAGTAAATTATAAAAATAATAAAGTAATTTGTTTGTCTCACATTCTATATCATCTGTGGAGTGTCTTTAACATCATCCAAGACTCTTACTATTAATGCCCAGTTGGAAATGACAAGACAATCACCTGCTTGAAAATGGAATCAGGAACAACTACTCTCAAGATTCTAACGAACTTTATAATTTCAAGAGTGAAAGATAAGATTATACAATCTGAACAATATCACTTCTACATTGAAAAAATAATACCACATACTGGGAATATCCACATTTACTATAGCCTCTTTGCTACCAAAAAGCTTATAAAGAGATTTAACTGTGATACTTAATCAATCACAATTTGCTAATGATATCAAAGTGGCAGATTCAAGTGCTCTTTAGATCAGTTGAAAAGCCTTTTATTTTCCATGTACTCCTTTTGTCTGGTGTAGAATAACCTTTAAAAACTATGTCTCAACCCCTCTCCTCAGTGAAAAAGACAGAAACTAATCACAAATGAAAACTGATTGCTGTTCACCAAACTTGAAATAAAATGCAGGTCTAAAGCTTTATATGCAGAAAAGATAGAATCCTCTTATCATGGATTGAATATGATTACTTTCTCTCCCCACTCTTTTTGACACCATTACCATAATGAAGACATCTTTATAGAGAGGAGGAAAAAAACAGATTTTGTCTTATATTAATTCTATTGAATATTTTGTTAGTTTTTGCTTAGCTGCTTTTCCTTGTCTTTATCATTTCTATAGTTTATTCAGCTTATCTTCTCTGAAATTTCTTGGAAATTATTGTCATTAGCTGAACTTCTAACTGAAAATGAAAATTATTTGGATTTCTGGGTTTACTGTTGTCATTGCTTTGTATTTTAATGATACTAGGCTTTGATCTCAAAGATTTATACATGTTTGACAGGCAAGCCCAGTGCTGTTTAAGCTATATCCTAGTCCTATTTCCTTTGCTGTATTTCTTTTGCAAGTAGAGTCTGATATTTTTCCACAAGGTCAGCCTCAGATCATGATCTTCCCACATATGACCTCCCATGAGCCTGGGATCATAGGCATGTGTGATAGCACACCTATATTATTTATTGAAATGAAAACCTTTTCCCTAGTCTATCATCAAACAATGATCCTCCTAATTCTAACCACTAATAATATAGTACAGTTACCAACCCATATGCCCAGTCTTCTTTGTCATTTTTCAAGAAAAAAATTGCTTCTGTATTGGCTTCTAAATTTCTTAACACTTTTCAGAAACATATAGATGCAACACTACTAAATATTTGCTTATGATGTCAAAGCTGGCAGCCATATGGTTTCCAGTTTTCTCATGCCTAATACATTATTTTTCCTGAGGAAAATGTGTGTGTGTGTGTGTGTGTGTGTGTGTGTGTGTGTGTGTGTGTGTGTGTGAAAGAGAGAGAGAGACAGACAGACTGACTGACTGACAGACAGACAGAGACAGGCTGAAAGAGAAAGACACTTTATTAATATTATTGAGAAGTTGTTTGCCTGTGTAGCGATTACTACCTTCAGTTATATACTGCTGCCTTTACTTACCTCATACATTTTATCCACAGATGCTTTTCTTCTCATATTTTAGGCATTTGACTTTGTTATCCTCTCTATATTTTGGTAATATCTTTTCATTAGTTTTGTTCTTGAGTGTTATTCATCAGTGCTAATTGTGTGCTTTACCACCAAATTCAAGTGTTGAAGACTTAAGGCTCATTATCTCAGTGTGATTGTATTTGGAGACAGGATATTTAAAGAGATTATTGATTTGAAATGAAGGAATAGCATTTATTCTAATCTGACAGATGTATCTGTGAGTGAAATTTAGACATTCAGAAAGACATCAAGACAGAGGCAGGACATTATAAACAAGAAAAGCATGGCCATCTTTAAGCTAAGGAGGGAGGTCTCAGAAGAAGTTGTTAATGCTTTTATTTTGCACTTCTTTCCTGAGAAATTGTAAAAATTAAATTTATATTATTTAAATAATTTGGTGGTATTTTATCTTGATAATTCTAGGAAACTGATACAATGTCACTTCAAAATAAGTGAAGTTTTTTTCAACCTCTAATAAGAAGAACTAGAGTTGTGTTCTTCAGCCATATGAGATGATGTCATTCATAAAATCTAATATATAATTCATTTGAAAATACTTTTAAGCACTCTTGGGGAAGCCATAGAAGAAAGGATCTTTCATTTTTCAGAAAACATGATATTTAAAAAAGAAAAAAGTTGCCAGGCATAAATTGCTCATGCCTGTAATCCTAGCTACTCAGGAGGCTGAGATTTGAGGATCACCATTCAAAGCCAGCCTGGGCACTAAAGACTGTGAGATTCTTATCCAATTTATCACTAGAGAAAGAGCTGTGTCTCATGGTGTAGAGTAGTAGCCTTGAGCCGAAGAGACCAGGCCCAAGGGTAAAGTGATAGTCTTGAGCTGAAGAGCTCAGGGACCATGCCCAGGCCCAAGGGTAGGGTGCTACCTTGAGCTGAAGAGCTCATGGACAGCTCCCAGGCCCAGAATTCAAGCCCCATGACCCACCAAAAAGGAAAAAAATATCTTTATTTTGTAATTAAACTAGGCCATTGAGGCCTTATTTTCCAATGTGAGTCCAAAGAAATGTTATAAGGAATAATGTTTCTGATTTCTATGGAGTTTCTTCTTAGATGGGCAACTCCATCTTGACACTTCTAAAGAGATACATTCTAATTATTGTAAAGAAATAGAAGATGAAAAAGACAACATCTTTGTGTCAGTGCCTTGTTTCTGCAATCCCAGTTCTCTGGAAGCTGAGGATATCAGTTTAAAGCCAGCCAAAGCAGCAAAGTCCATGAGACACTTATCTCCTCTGAACTACTAAAAAACAGGAACTAGATTTATAGCTCAAAGTGCTAGAGCAGTAGCTTTGAGTACAAATGCTATGGATAGTGTCCAAGCCTAGGATCTAAAAACAGAAAACAAAACAAAATAAAACAAAAAAGTGCCTAGTGCCTGGGGTTCACACCTAAAATCCTAGCTATTCAGGAAGCTAAGATCTGAGGATCAAGGTTTAAAGCCAGCCCTGAATGAATGTCCGTGAGACTCTTATCTCCAGTTAACCACCAGAAAAGCCAGAAGTCATGCTAGCTGAAAGTGGTAGAACTCAAGTCTTGAGATGAAATGCTCTATGACTTAGTCCAGGCCCAGAGTTACCCTTACTGTGGCCCAAAAAGAAAACAAAAAAGTAATGATTCATAACGGAGCTCAGAATTTCAGGTAGTTGGTAAACTTAATAAAATAAAGTTTCAATTGACTTGTATTTAAATAACATATTTTTAAGTACTCAGAAAATGCAAATGGAGCATGTTAGACTTTCCGTCTCTGTTTCAGTTGACAGTCTACTTTGGCATACAAGGATCTATTTGAATTAATCCCATTGATATGTTTTCAACTAGCAAAATATAATTTAACAGTCGCTGAACATCTCTGTTGACTCCATGGAACCCCACAGCCAGCCCACCTAATCTAATGCCTCTTAACTTGCTTCCTGAATTTCTGTTCATTTCATTGGCTATTTTTTCCTGTTTCTCTTTTTTAAAACCATTGTGTCCAATTAAACAACAAATTTTAGTAAATTAATGTACATATGCAACTCTTGGAGCTTGAAATCAGGAATTGGCTGCTGCTTAAAAGTTTTTGTGTTCAAGGCTAACACTCCACAATTTGAGCCAGTTTCACTTTTGGCTCTTTGGTGGATAATTGGAGAGAAGAGTCTTATGGGCTTTTCTGTCAGAGCTGGCTTAAACTGTGATCCTTATATCTCAGCTTCCTTCGTAGTTAGGATTGAAGGCATGAAGCACACGTGCTTGGCTAGCACATCGAGTTCTTTTTCTTTTTTTTTGGTGGGTCATGGGGCTTGAACTCTGGGTCTGGGCGCTGACCCTGAGCTCTTCAGCTCAAGGCTACGTCCCTACCCCTGGGCCTGAGCGTTGTCCCCGAGCTCTTCAGTTCCAGGCTAGCACCCTGCTCCTTGAGCCACAGGGCCACTTCCCCTTTTCTAGTGATTGGAGATTAAAGTCTCTTGGTCTGTAGTACTTGGGATAGCTTTGAACCCAGATCTTATATCTCAGCTTCCTGAGTAGCTAGGATTACAGGCTTGAGCCACCGTGCCTGGCTCAATAGTTTAATTTTGAAACGGATATGAGTTGATCCAAGTGTTAATAGAACAAGTTTTAAGCACTTCCAGGCTATGACTTATTAGATAAACCTTTGATGCAATTTTGAAACTCGAATTTTAGTAAATTTGGGGCTAATGATACTCAAACAGTAGTTTCATTTATTTATTTATTTATTGGACAGTCCTGGGCCTTGAACTCAGGGCCTGAGCAAGGTCCTTAGGTTTCTTAGGGCTACAGGTCTACCAGTTGTGCCACAGTACCACTTCCAGCTTTTTTCTATGTATATGGTACCGAGGAATCGAACCTGGGTCCTCATGCATGCTAGGCAAGCACTCTACCACTAGGCCAAACTCCCGGCTCAAAGCAATAGCTTTTAAAATATGTTTACCCTCATACAAATTATTGTCTATAAGTTTATTATAACTTTAATCCTCCAAGATGCCCTTTTCTACATCTGAAATTCTTTGAAAAGAACCACTGATGGAGTTTCCTGTAGACCTGTAAACACAGGCTGCTTTTACTGTACCTCTTCCTTGTTTTGGCATTGTTACATGATGTAAATCTGCATCATTACATGCATTCAAATATTTATATTATGTCACCAGTTTAAAATGTTTATCTAGGTAAAACAGCAATTTTAAAATTGCAGAATAAAGTAATGACTATAACAGCCCAATGGTTTCCATTTCATTTCTGCACAGGTGCCACCTATATCATTTCACAGGAAGCAAAAATGATGAATATAATGGAGTGCCAGAGAAGAGGAGAATAGCATAAAACTAATTTCCAAATGCCTAAAAACTACTACTCCTATTACTGGTAGTGACATTTTCATTATTGAGAGAAAAACTCTAATACTCTTTATTGTTGACACTGAATTAAATATGTAAATTTTGCAAAGGCTTAGAAGTTATTTAATTTACTTCTTTACATTAGTAACAGTGAATAGATATACTTTTACTTTTTTGTGTGGTGGCACTGTCGATGGGTAGCCTTAACTCATGCTAGACTAAGTGCTCACTGCTGGGCTTTGTTCTCTTCACTTGGAAAGTTAATTGTTAAGTATTACAGCAAAAATGTATCAACATTGACAGAGTAAAAAAGCAGTGATTTTAGTATTGTTTTGTCATGTGTATCTAGGATGATTATCAAACTTTTTTAAAAAAATTGTATTGCTAGGGTGATGTATAGACGGGTTATAGTCACATTCATAAGGTAGTGAGAACATTAGTTCTTGAACAATATCCCAAGTTGCAAAGTTCATTTCCAACATATTGTCTTGTGGCTATTGTTGTTATGTTGGCTCACCCTGTATCATTTGTCTCATCTTCTTGTGTTTTCCCTTATATTCCCTAATTCAAATGAACAAATAAACCTATTTATAAAGCACCAGATACCAAAATCAGATTGATACTAAAAGAATTAGACCTACCACTAAGATATCCAGGTACTTACATTTAGATTTTTTGTCTTTTGAGATAGATCATAGAGCCTCCATGATTTTAGATTTTCAGTTTATATTCCAAACTAATACACTGGGCACAGATACACAGATTTGAAACAATGTAAGGAACACATTTTTTTCAGTTATCAATACATCCTTGAATGAAATTAACATGATTTTAAACATTACGTTTTTTTTGTTGTTGTTGCTGTTTGTTTGTTTGTTTGCCAGTCCTGGGTTTGAGCTCAGGGCCTGAGCACTGTCCTTGGATTTTTCTCAAGGCTAGAACTCTACCACTTGCGCCTCAGCACCACTTCTGGCTTTTTCTAAGTATGTGGTACCAACAAATCGAACCCGGGTCTTCATTCATGCTAGGCAAGCCCTCTACCACTAGGCCAAACTCCCGGCCCTAAGTATTATGTTTTAAAAGATGAAATGCTACGTAAAACAGGAGACAAAAATATCTTATTCTATTTTTATTAATATCTAATACTTACAAGTATTTTATTTTAACATGGTTTCTGCTCTATTTCTTGCACAAATCATTTGATGAAATTTACAATAAACATAAAATGTAACCACAAAATTAGAAAAATAAAACTTTAAACCTTAAATGTGAGAAATTAAGTGTTCCAAGAATTGAGTGTAATAAAGTTACTGTAACTGAAGATTAAACTTAGCTAACAGCTTTCTGGGAATAAAGGCATTAAAAAATTAGCACACAGAACAAAATGTCACAAACACATTTTTACAAATGGTCATGGTATTGAAATAACGATGAATAATTTGACATTTGTAATATTCCTATCTGACAGTAAACCATAAATTAGTCTCTAACAGCAACAGAAATGTTTCTTTTACAAATCTGAATTCCAAAAGTAGTGCAACAGTAATCTTTATGCAACCAACATACGTTGTTCACTAGTTAGACAGAGATTTTCTTAGAAATTCTTTGTAGAATAATTGAAGATGTGCTTTATGTGGACATTTGATTTGTGTTTTATTGTAAACAAGTAAACTAAAGATGTTTAAGTATATGGATTTCTGGTTCAAAATTTGGTTCTCATAAAACTTAAGAAGTCAAAAGGAGTATTTAAGACATATGTCTCTCAAATATCCTTTAACAGACACTGCTACTTTTCTATACTTTCAATACACCATTGCAGTGACTGAAGACTTAACTGTGATAAACAACTAAAGGCAACTTTGTTGTGGACTATGACAGTCACAGTATGTACACTGTGCATAAAATATCAAGGAACCGAATGCCAATATTATTCAAAAGAATGAGAGAATTTTTTTTTTTGCCAGTCCTGGGCTTGAGCTCAGGGCCTGAGCACTGTCCTTGGACTTTCTCAAGGCTAGAGCTCTACCACTTGAGCCTCAGCACCACGTCTGGCTTTTTTCTATGTATGTGGTACCGAGGAATCGAACCCGGGTCTTCGTGCATGCTAGGCAAGCACTTTAACCACTAGGCCAAACTCCCGGCTTGAGAGAAATTTTTATACCCAAGTAATAATAGATTTTGAAATCCATTCAAACATAGCATAAATACTTTCTGGGTCTGCTGAATCTGCTGAATGTTTGGAGGAAAATCAGAAAATTCAGAAAAGAAATTCAGAAATTTAACCAAGAAAAGCTTATAGCAAGTGTGTTTACCTTATCCATTTGGGCCACTAAATCAGTTACTAAAATTCTGTGAATTATCTAGTATTTGAATTGTTTTATTATAAACATTTTTATAAATCCTAGAAATTATAGTTATTTATATATTTTAAAATTATAGAAATTCTGTCCTAGGTCCAAGAATTTCACTGACTTATATAACCAGGCATTTCTTTATTATTATTATTTTTTATTGTGATTAATAGAAGGGTTACATTTTATTCACCAGATACAAGATGCATAACTTCACAAACATTGATACCCTTTCTCGTGACATGGTCCCACACCCACCCCCACTCATTTGAATTCCCCCATTCGCTATAGAATTTCAAATAACCAATTAAGCACATATAAAATATATCTGATAACAAAGTGAAAAATTGTAACAATATGAGATAACCAAGGGATGGAAAAAAATATGAGAGATAACATAATACATTAAGAAAAACAATCACTCATTATATGACTTTAGTTTCCTTACCCTGGAGGTCCTTACATTTAGTGTCATACTATTTGGCCTAATGTCTCTAGATTTTGTTCTATTATAAATCTCGGCAAGGAGAGCCCAAGGTTGCTACTGATTATGACAAATGAGGGAGACCATTGGGCCTATGTTCCTTTGAGTCTGGCTTACTTCACTTAATATGATTTTTTTCTAAGTCTTTCCATTTCCTTACAAATGGGGCAATGTTGTTCTTTCTGACAGCATCATAGAATTACATTCTGTATAAAGACTACATCTTGTTGATCCATTCATCAACTGAGGCACATCTGGGTTGGTTCCATATCTTTGCTTCAGTAAATAGTGCTGCAATGAACATGGTTGTGCTAGTGGATTTAGTCTGTCCTTGTTTCTGGATGATTGGGTCAGTGCCAAGTAGTGGAATTGATGGGTCATAGGGGAGCTCTATGTTTAGTCTTTTGAGGAAGTGCAATACTGCTTTCCATAGAGGTTGATTGAGTTTTCACTCCCACCAACAGTGTAGTAGTGATCCCTCCTGGCCACATCCCCTCCAGCATCTCTTGTTATTAGTTTTCTTGATCCTGGTCATTCTAACTGGAGTGAGGTGGAATATTAGAGTTGTTTTGATTTGCATTTCTTTTATGACCAGAGATGTCAAGCATTTCTTCATGTGTCTATTTTTATTTCTTCTTCAGAGAAGACTCTCTTTAAGTCTTTGGCCCATCTTTTAATGGGATGGTTGTTTCTTTGGAGATTCGTTTTGGATTGATTAAATTTTTTGAGCTGTTGATATATTTTAGATATGAGGCCTTTGTCTGTTGTATGGTTGGTGAAGATTTTCTCCCTCTCTGTAGGCTTTCTAGTTAATTTGCTAGCTCTGTCTTTTGCCATACAGGAGCTCTGCAGTGTAATGCAGTCCCACTTATCCAGTCTTTCTCTGATTTGTTGTGTTTCTTGGTCCTTATTAAGAAAGTTTTGACCTGTGCCAAGGAGACCTAGGATATCTCCAATTCTTTCTTTTAAAATTTTCAGTGTATCAGATTTTAATTCCAGGTCTTTCATCCATTTGGAGTTAATCCTAGTGCAGGGTGACAAAGAAGGATTCAAATTTTGTTTTCTGCAGGTGCTTAGCCACTTCTGCCAGCAACATTTGTTGAAGAGGCTATCTTTCTTCCATTCTATTTTTTTTTTGGCTCCCTTATCAAAGAATAGGTGACCATAGGTCTGTGGGTTAATATCTGGATCTTCAGTTCTATTCCATTGGTCTTCAGGCCTGTTCTTGTGCCAGTACCAAGCTGGTTTGCTCACTATAGCTCTGTAATAGAGTCTAAAGTTTGGTATTGAAATTCCCCCTGCACTGTTCTTTCTGCTAAGAAGTGTTTTCTGCTATACAGCGTCTTTTATTGTTCCATATGAAATTTTGGATTGCCTCTTCGATTTCTTTAAAGAATGACATTGGGATATTGATGTGTATTGCATTGAATTTGTAGATAGGCCTTGGCAAGATTGCCATTTTCACGATGTTGATTCTTCCAATCCAGGAGCATGGGAGGTTTTCCCATTTCCTCAGTTCTGCTTTCATTTCCTTTTTCAGGGTTTTAACATTTTCATCAAAAAGATCCTTTACGTTCTTAGTTAAGTTAATTTCTAGGTACTCAATTTTCTTTGAGGCTATTGAAAAAGGAATTGCTTTCCTGATTGTTGCCTCGTTTCTCTCACTGTTGGCATAGAGGAAGGCAGTTGATTTTTGAGGGTTAATTTTATACCCTTCTATCTTGCCAAAGTTTTGAATCAGCTCAAGGAGCTTGGGAGTGGAGACTATAGTGTTCTTTAAATACAGAATCATGTCATCTGCAAAGAGGGAAAGTTTCACTTCCTGTTTTTCTGTTTGCATCCTCTTTATGCTTGCTTCTTGCCTTATTACTCTGTCTAGGAATTCTAATACTATGTTAAATTGGAATTATCAGGTATTTCTAACTAAACATCACTTTATTTATACTTTGTTTTTTCCTTCGTCCTTATGAATGACTTTTAATTTCCAGTATGATTTTATAAAAATTCTGAGTATACGTGGTTCTTTGAACTTCAATGTGATACTAAATATTTTTTCAAGATTTTATTCTTTTCTTGATTCACTAAATTTCACATTTCACAAGACTTGTCATTTATTCATCAACTATTTTTGTATTATCAAGACCAAGAGTTTGGCCTAGTGGTAGAGCAATTATCTAGCATGCAGTTCCTTGGTACCACATACAAGGGTCAAGTGGTAGTGCACTACCCTTAAGAAAGTCCAAGGACAGAGCTCAGACCCTGAGTTCAAGTCCCAGGATGGACAAAAAAAATAAAATTAAAAATAAAAATAAACAAAACAAAAAAAGAATACAATGAAGTATTATTATACAGAGCAGGTTGACGTTGTGCTTACTATACTCCTCACCAACCTCTTGAATTCTGGTATAATAGGCATGGACCACTATGCCCAGACACGCAGCATATTTTGTGTGGGAATAATATACAAATTCAGTAAAAGTCCATATAGTTATGTCTAAGTTTATAATTTTTTTGCTTCAATATCATGGGTAATATATTTCTATGTTGGAATTTTTAGTGTTTATTCAGCCATAAATTTATCTATTACATTCAGAGAAAATTGTAATAATTTGAGAACCTTCAAATATATTAATGCTTTCCGGACACTAGTGTTCGAGAAATGTGCAAGGCTATCCTAATGTGTGTATAAGTTGGAAAACATACTTCACATTTTAAGATTTAGCTCCAGTCATGCCTTTACGCTCAGAAAGGTATGCTTGATTTTATTAAAGAAATAATAATTTCCTCTTTTTTATTGTTTTTTTATTGTAATTAGTAAAAGGGTTACATGATATTTGCCAGATGGAAGGTGCATTAATTCACATACATTGATACCCTTTCACATGTCTTGGTACCCATTACCCTCCCTCCCATACCTCCCACCCGTCTTGGTTTTCCCCCCTTTCCTATCAAATTTCAAATAACCAAATACAAATAAATTCAATATATCAGATAACAAAGTGAGATACTATACCAATATGAGATAACCAAGGGACAGCAAAGGAGATGAGAGACAACATAGTACATTAAGGACAACAATCATTCATTATATGGCTTTTGTTTCAATATAATTTCCTCTTTTTAAAACTTTCAGTTGCCCTCTTTTAAGTTTTAATGATATTTCTTAGAATTTAAATTGTTTATCAATCAGAAGTTTTTCTCATTTTTTTCACTCATGGGCAAAATAAGCAGCACAAATATTATTTCTTGTTACTGACAATGACAAATACTTAATGTTTGATTAATATCCACCATTAAAAAACCATCTAGCCTTATCCCCTTTAATGTGAGCTCTCTTAACTCCTTATCCCTTCAGTATTTACTTTTCAATTAAAAAAATAAATTACATTCCCAAAGGTCATGCACATAAGATTGGCCTACTTTAGAAATAATTTCTTCTCTATAGAAACATTTAAACAAAAAACAGCACCTAAACATGACTTAAAATCAATGGCTTTCAACTGGGCTCATTCAGCAACATTTGGAGACATGTTGAGTTATCTAAAGTGGTGGGAGGAGAGTTCTATCCTCATGTAGTTCAAGACATCAGGGAGGCTGCTACACATTGCACAGAACACAAAGAGCACAGCACAAAGAATCAATACACCTCTCATGCTCTGACACATAGAAAACTACTTAAACATGAGTGGAAATTCACATAGAAATTTTAAATAAATATTATATGCCATGATTTTCATTAATAAAAAATCAATGGAAGATCACATGTTTATTTTTTCAAGACAATTAATTTTGGAGATTAAGAAGAAAATAAACTAAGTTGGTTGGAATTTCCACTATTAAAGTAAGGCCATTAGAGCATCATGTCATCTAGTAAGATGTACATTTCTCTTCAAGGCTTGTTTTGGAATAAGCTAGCTAATCTTTGGACATTTTGATCACCATTCCCCCCTAATCCTCTCTCTATATGGTTTCTATTTTTTAACATGTATCATTATTATTCAGTTATTCATAAATCTCTACTTCATTGTCCTTCTGTTCTTTACTGTTTCTTTTAGTGTTTGATATTGACAGCTAAGAGTAGTTTATATTAACTTAACTCAAGTCATAGCCAAGTTATAAATCTTCTCTTTCTAAGAATCTCTTTGTGGGACAGGGAGTTTGGCCTAGTCATAAGGTGCTTGCCTAGCATGCATGAAGACCTGGGTTCTATTCCTTGGTACCAAATATATAGAAAAAAAGCTGGAAGTGGTGGTGAGGTTCAAATGGTAGAGCTCTAGCCTTGAAAAAATCCAAGGACATTGCTCAGGCCCTGAGCTCAAGCTCAGACCTGGCAAAAGAAAAAAAAAAAAAGAATCCCTCTGTACTGGATTGGTTATGTACCATCAAATGGATGCACTCATTTCAATAGCTTCCCAGAGTGCAAGTTACTAAATGTGCTTTGTTGCATCTATGGGTTTTGCCTTTGTTCCATGGGGAAGCCTCGGTTAAAGAAGAACAGCTTTGCCCCCCTGGGGTTTGAACTCTGAGTCTGGGCTCTATCCCTCAGATACACTGTCAGCAAAAGGCCAGACCTCTACAATTTGAGTTGCAGTTGCAGAGCCACTTCCAGTTTTATGGTCCTTAATTGGAGATAAGAGTCTCACAGACTTTTGTGACTGGGCTAGCTTTCAACTGTGATCCTCAGGTTTCAGCCTCCTGAGTAGCTAGGATTTCAAGTGTGAGCAACTAGTGCTGGATAAAAGTGAAACAATTTTTGAAGGTTATTTTTAGTTTCATGACTCTCCATGAAATTATCTTTGCTAAGCTAATATTTCTGTTGAAATTATTACAGTTTTGCCATGTTTATTTCCTTATTTATATTGTTCCTCAAGCATCTCCAATAAAATTCCTGATTAAAAAAAAAACCTGACAGTGTATGTATTGAGAAACACTCACCTAAGGCAATGATTTTCTAGTATCTGAGTGCTGAATCCATGACTTTCTGATTATTGAGAATCTTATTACCCATGGAAGATATAGAATACTAATAACTAATGACATAAATAAAATATTGCCAGTAGAATATTCAATATTGTATAACTAATGACATGTAAATTGATTGCAGTTATGAAACTTGTTTTTGTGGTTTGTAGAATAGAAAGTAATGGCAAATAGATTAACTCAGATGTTAACCAGAGTTAGCATATTAACTGTAAAGATTAAAATTGGTGTGTATTTTTAAATGAGTTGGATTAAGACAGTAATAGACTGAGAACTCATAAAAAATTAGTGTTGTTGTCAAGAATATCATGTTATTATATAAATATAGGTTGATTTCCACAGCCGGAAAGTAGAACAAGCAAAGTATCAGGTCCAGAAATTATTAATTTGAGGAGTAGACTTCCAGAAAAGTTGAAATATTTATCCATAGCACATTAGCTACACTAAGATTAGTTTGAAGGAGTGGGACTCTGAGGCTTCATATTTTCCTGCAGTGGTTAATATACTAAGGATTTTGTATTCCTTATCTCCTTGAGCATTCAAATCTTCCTAAAGTGTTTTACTCTTCCTGTTAGAGTCAGCTTTCCCCACTCCTCTGTCAGTAAATTCAGTGCTGAGAGCTGTAGTTTATATTGCCATTTTCAAGAACTAGTACTCCCTTTTCTGTTGATGAACCGAATAATAAAAGTGACTTTTTAGGAAAATATAAATTATTGGGAATTATAGGTTTCAACAGCCAAGGAATGCTTATATCCTAGAGAGTGTGGATTGAGGGTACTGTATGGAGGATAGATGAAGTTGGATACAAAAAAGTTTGTCCAGATAAGAGCACTCTTCCATGATGTAGAGTTTAATGTGTTGGCAAGCACTTGGAGGGTTGAAAATGTTGTGCTTCTAGGTTATTTCTTAGGAGCTTTGAAAAAGCAATGGCCCATACTGAGTGAAGTGCAAGTGCTGAGTGCAGCATACAGGAGGGTAGAATGAACTGACTCAGAGAAGTAGGAATACTAAAGAGCATGAATCATGCTGACTGGTTGACTGAAGAATAGGTAAGATGACTAATAAAAAAAAAACCCTGCCATCTCATATCAGTTTTATGTAATAGTGATTCCTTCTGTATTTTCATAGTATACGATCATATGGCTCTGAAAGAGACATCAATTCCAATGAGCATAATAAATTTTGAAATACTGAGTGAAACAGTTCATCTCAAACACCTGATACCTAATTCCTGTCTCAGAGCATATATGTATCTGGTAGATCTTCTGCCAGTGGTTAGACAGGGGACCAGAGAAAAGAAGACAATCACTTCCATTGGTCTCTACTGTTGTTTGTTCAATGAAACAAGGAAGGACAGTGAGATATTTATTTGGTGACCATTTACTGTGTAAAAGTGGAACAACCATGTATTATTGGTCACAGATTTTTAGATTGACATTCCTATTCAGGTACCTGAAGCAATACCAGTGCTTCCATGTTACATAAAAGCATGTAAGTGAGTTAGGTAACAAATGAAGTTGATCTTGTCCATTGAGTTAGCACTCTCTTCTCTAGTTTCCTGACCTACAATTGGGCATGGACATAGTGGGCTGTGAGGAGAATATCCAAATTTCCTCCTTGACATACAGAGCTGTCTATCAGAACTGTTTCTTGGCTCCCTTGACTAAGAGCTACCTAAGTCCAAATGGTACTAAGTACAAAAATGTAGAGTATGCCTCTGAAAGAGCCATCAGTTCAAATGAACATAATAAATACTAAGGAATGTTGAAACTTGGAGGCAGTGGAAGAAATGACAGCCACCTTTTATGGCTTAAAGAATATAAGAATTGCTGGGTATTGGTAAAGCATACCAGTAACACTAGCTACTTGGGAGGCTGATATCTGAGGATCACTGATGGAAGTCAGCCTGAGCAGGAAAGTCTATGAGACTATTTCTTTTTTCTTTTTAATTTTTTTTGGAGGTAGAAGATCTTTATTCTCAGTCAGTTCTGAATGGATGCAGAAGCCCAGCAGCCAGGCTGCCAGTCCAATTAACTCCCAGGAGGCTGGGGGGAGGGAGGGATACACAGAGAAAGGCAAACAGGGAAACAACATGTTGACAAGCAGTGCATCCTGAAGTTAATCTTCAGGTTCACAGAAAAGTGACACTAATTTCAGGGAAAACCAACAAGGGTAGTAATGCCAATACTAATACTAATATTACTAATAATAATAATGTCAAGTTGGAAGTACTAAATCAGGCAAGCAGGCAAACTTCAGAATATAAAAGGCAAGGCCTCATGGCTTTAGTGTGCTCCTAGTTGAAGTTTCCAAAGGTGCTGAACAGACCAAGCTATCGCAAGCTGGAGGCAGAAAGAACGCAGCCCTCCCCTGGCCCTCTTCATGGAGGTGAGCGGCAAAGCTTAGAGTGTGTAGTGTGCATGGGCACCAATTCCCAGGGCCATCTCTAACTATGGACATGTAAAATACAAGGAGGGAGGGCTTGTGTACTCCTTTAAACAATGCACATCACTCAGGCATTTTCCAGATGCCTTTGCCACTTACGCTAGACTCTTAGGTACTTCTAACTTAGCTAAAGCTCTATTATTATATGTACATTTTAATGACATGTCTTAAGGAACAAATGAAACCCTGGACATTTTCTTAACTCAGTGTATTTACAAAAGGAAAGGCTTGCTATCCAAATTCACTTCACTGTGAAAAATAAATAAAAATGGACAGTTTTGTTTTGTAATCATTACAAAAACATTTATCATAAAATATAAAATAAATGTTTCTACAAAAAATGTTGTCCATAATCTTCTCAGAAGTATTTTCTAGAGACCATAGCCTAAAATCGTGTCCATATTTTCTCTCCTACTAATGAAATACTCCTTCCTTCCAATCTTTGGTGTCTTGTATGAAAGCTGACACTTAAACTGCTTTGATCTTTGGGAAGCTAACACCTGTGAAGGCTTTATAGCTTTCATTTCCATCCTCTTCCAATGCCTCTGAAAACTCATTTCCCTAGGTTGTAATTCTTTCTTGCTTGGGGCCAAGCCCTTAACAGATTGCTCAATGGAGGAAATGGATGTAGATGATTGACAAGACTGTCAAATGGGGCTTTCTCATCACATACACCACAATGATTCTACAGTATCCTAACCTCTAAAACCTAAGTGTTTCTCATGGCATTCTTCCTTTGCTTCTGTGCCCTACAGTAAGTTTATCTTTGATGTGCTTATTTACTTATTTTTGTTGGTTGCGGGGCTTGAACTCCTGGGTGCTGTCCATGAGCTCTTTAGCTCAAGGCTAGTGCTCCACTACTTGAGCCACAGTGCCATTTCAGGTTTTCTGGTTGTTAATAAGAGTCTCACAGACTTTCCTGGGCTGTCTTTTAACCTCAGTCCTCAGATCTCAACCTTTGGTGTAGCTAGGACTGCAGGTGTGAGCCACTGATTCCGACTGTGTTATGCTTTAACACCAAAATATCCATCACTCAAGAATTTTTAAAGACTACAAATAAATTGGAGAGATTTGAATTCATCCATCCAATTGGAATGACCCTTTCAGCTGGAGCTTTGGAATCTTGTAAGGGTCCTTAGACACAAAAACCGCCAGTAACTCCAGAATACAGCTGCCTGGTAGAGTTCAGTATGATAGGCAGTAGGACCAGAAATGTGCAAAAAGGCCAAGTATAGTCATGAAGTACCAGAAATACAGGCTTGAAGATCTCATGTGATGAGGAATGAGGGTTCTGTCATTAGGAGCCCAATGATTTGACATTCATAAAACAGCCATGAGTAAATGAATTCTTCTGCCTGTTCTTTCATGGAAAAAGGACTCCTCCTAAACACTAGTGCTATGTCTTTACTATTTTCATGCTTAGAAGACAAATGAATTTATTTTCCAAAAAGTTAAATTTTCCTGAGACATGATTAATAATCATGTCTGTTATAATCCCATGTATGGACCACTGGCTAAATATCTTCCCTTAAATCATGTAAGTAATAGGGGGAGAAAAGGGACAAATGTGGTTTTCCAACTTCAGGCAAGCTTTTTACCACCACTATGTATTTCTTTTAAAAAGCAATTTTTTTCCCCAGAATCTTCAGCCCTAATGCACTAATGAGCAAAACATCACATGCATCAGACACCCACGAAAGCCTCTTTCTCTCCTCCCACAAACTTTTTGGTAATCAGAAGCAGAGCAATCTAAAAGACTGTCATGGTGAAGACAGGTCAGGACACGACAGTGACTTAATATAATGTGGTATTTCAAAATAAAAGTAGAGAGCTAGGTTAAAAATGAGAAAGATATTGTCCAACACATACTTACAGCTCATAAACTTGAACCCTCAAAGAAACAACAAGCCAAATATGAACAAGAATCACATAAGAGAAGTATTCAACAAATTGAAATCACCCAAATTAGAATGCATCTTATCATAAAAAATAAATAATAAATTTTGGTGTGGTTGTGGCCAAAAGGTAACTATTACACTGTGGGAATGTAAGCTTATTCAACCACTGTGGTAAGCAATGAAAACTGAACCCAGACCTAACCAGTGACCCAGCAATTCCACTGCTTGACACTTATCCAATAGAGCACAACCAAGATATAGTAAAGTTGTCACCACAACTGTGTTTATTGCAGCTTTGCTTACTGTAGACAAGATATGGAATCAGTCCAGATGCCCCTCAAAGGAGACATGGGACGAGAAAATGTGGAATATATAAACAATGGAATTCTGCTCATCCATTAGAAAGAATGACATTGAACTATTTTAGAAATTGAAAGATTGGAGAGGACTGTATTAAGTGAAGTCAGCTAGACCCAGAAAAGCACTTTGTATGGTTTCCTTCATTAGTAGAAACTGGAATGTGCCTATAAGTGTAGAAGCAAGCACACTTAAGTTTAATAAAACAGAAGTTTAATAAAATATATGGAGAAGGAAAGTTGTATAATTCTTTAGAAAGACCAAGTCAAGACCTTCCACAATGAGTACTAGGAAATGAATATTTGTGAGAGCAGTGGGGAGGACATTCAGGTGGGGATGAATAAAAGAATGAATAGGGTAAATGAGAAGAATGCACACAATGGGGAATTATGTATGTTGCACAACTGTGGAAAATGAGGAAAAGGTTGGCTGTATGGAGAGAAACACTTGAAGATAGGAAATAGATCAAGATGCATTGTGTACTATGCTTTATTACATAGCAAAAGCTCAATCTATAAACTAGAAATTTAAGAAAAGGGAAAGAAAGGGTAGCTTTGAGGTGGGTAAGAATGTTAAAAAGGGAGACATTGATCAAGAGGCACTCTACCCATAAATTGCTCTATTGAGTGCAACTACCTAACAATGATTTTCTGAATATAAAGGGAATATGAGTAGAGTATGAACTTAACATAATGAAATTAGTAATCACACATTTACATTAGTATATTAATTGTGACAAATGCACTACAGTAGTAAATGGTGTTGATGAGAGGGATTATTGTGTAGTTTGTAGGAAAACTCAAAACCATCTCTAAACAGTTCAAAAATCTTAATCTATTCTGTACTGTAAATATATTAAAATTGCTTTTTGTCAAAAGCATCATTGTGTATTTACTCTAGCGGTGGATAGTTGTTATAAAATGATCACAGTTCAGCCTTCATTTTAGAAATAGGAATACTTTAAAAAGCACATACCTATTTATTTATGTTTTATTAAGTTTTATTATCTTTAAATAGTTGTACTAAGAAGTTATAATTCAACAAATTAGTTTATATATAGAATGCATTTTGATCAACGCACCTCCTTTCACTATCTTCCCCATGCCCCTCCATGTTTCCTTTCACAATCATTGATTAACTTCCAATGTACTATCAACTTTTTATTATTTACATTTAAAATTTTTCACCTCATCAATCTAGAGTGATTATTACAAATGTAGCTAGGTGAACAACTAGTGTGTAAATACAAATATAGGCACATTCATAAACTTTATAAGTAACAAGTACAGTTACATATATTCAAATGAATACAGTAATACTCAAATTCACAGATTGCAAGAAATTAGGCAGAGATGTTTGCAGCAACCAACATATTTAAACAATTGGTAGTCATTGCTACTTCTAGTTATGAAGGAAAAAAGTAGATATAAAGGTACTGAAGAGTTAGCGAGGGAACCCTGTATAGATAGCATTTGGTAGAAAAATTTATAACCAACATTTCTAACCCAATCTTTCATACCTTACTTTTATCCCAAATTTTCATTACCAAGAGGACATAACTGAAGGCCCAGAAACAACAGTAATATTTAAAATAAAGCAAAAAGTAAACCTGTTGATATAGAGTATAGGAACCCAATTTCCTAAGTAGAACAAAGAAGGCAAAGGAAGAATCTGGGGGAGCAAAGAGAAAAATGAATACCTTATCCACCATACAACTGTATCAATTCTTGTCACTTAGGTTTCTATTACAAAGCCAGCTAAACTGTTTTATGTAGGGCAGTTGTGCAATGAGATTTAGTATTAGAATTGAGAATCAAAACCTAATAAAGAAATCTTGAGCATTAGTGTAGGGTTTGTGACAGGGCTTGGAAAGAGAGTGTGAATGGGAGGCAAAGGAATGTTGCTTTTCCTAGTACTGCATTATGAATCTGCCCTACTACTGGTTTGCTCTGCAGCTAGTCATTGTTGTTAAGACATCCATTAGGCACTGTACCTTTGCAACCTTGTCTGTTGCTAAATAAAAAATGTAAACTCTACACACACGCACACACACACACACACACACACACACCACATAATATTCTGTTTTAGAAATATATCACACTGTCATACTAGGAAACCAGGTAATAATGCAAATGAAAGCTCCAGAGCTTAGAAACCATTACCTTAAATAATGTATTTGTTACTGATTGAGAAGAGGCTGGAAGGTCACTTTGACCTTTGTTTTTGTTGTTGTTTGCCTTCCCATTAAGAGCTGGCCACAGGAAGCATCCTGTCAGGCTTTTTCTAGTTGTGATATAAGGAGGCTGGGTCTGGGCAATGGGCCAGAGGTGGAGGACATTCTTTGATTTGCAGAAGTGTTTTGAATTGGTGAATTCCAGAAAACCTTACTTTCTTTAGATGACAAGTTTTTGATTTCCCTTGATTGTGTACACATTTGATTTGTTTTGGTTTAGATTTGGCATTTTTGTTAGATTTCAGTGTTCACAGTTTTTTTTTATTGTTTTGATTGTGTTCATATCTGATTTCTACATCATTAAGATTAATTTTGTGCCCATTTAAAAACTGTGCATTAGTTGTATTCAGGATGGTAGAGCTTTGTGACTGCTCTAATAAAGACTCCAAACTTGGCCTTTTAAGTGTGGCTTCTCTGGCCTCATGACTAGTTCTATCATGTAGCAGAAACAAGTTATAAAATCCTCATCTCAGATAGGTCCTTTCTTATATCCACAGTAGATAATGTTCTACACAGAGGCAAAAGAAAAATATTCTGAAAATGTAGCAATTTTAAGTTTTTCTTCTCAGTATTCTACCATAAGATCATATCCATATGTCATTCTGAATTTCTACAATGTCTGTCCATTTTGACTGTAGAATAAGCAAAACATTGTTTTCTTTAGGTGTTTGGTTATTCATTGGTAGAGATTCTCATGTCCCCTAAGTCAATTATGTCAAACCTTGCTAGACTATAATTGTTGTAAGAGTATTGTCCATGATCCTTATACCAAGTGAGGGAAGCTATCATAACATTTCCACTCTCACAAGAGAAAATAGAAAATGTAGAGCAAATGCATGTGCTTTCTATCTCTTTTTAGTTTCCACAACATTAACAGGTCAAAACTATAACTATATGCGTGTCTTCATATATTTAGATACTTACAGTCTTAGGAGAGAATATAGTCTCAGTCTTTTGATATGACGCTTTACCTTTGAATATACAGGCAGCTCCTGACAGGAAAGGCTACATCTCTCAAATCACTTTCAACTCCCTTATTTGGAGCTATCCGAATCCACCAGCCTCTGTAGCTATGTCTTAAGCTGTAGGAGCTACTCCTAGTTCTGCTACCAAATATGTGCTGGAGAAAAGAATGGTGTGTTTGAAAATCCCTATCCTATTGTAGAGAAGGAAGGATTACTGCTGAATTCCAAAACATTTTGCCATAGACATTTTGTTTACACAACACAGCTGCTAGAATGACTTTGATGACAGGAACTTATTAAGGCCTTTGGGGGAGGATGAGATTTGTTGAAATCATGATGTCTGTTTGCTCTCCCTGATTGATGTAGCATCACCACTCCAAGGCTCCAGGCATATTGTGGTGCACAGAAGTTTTGTGGACTGGACTACAAGCCTATCCTCACTATCAAAACAAATCAATTCCTTGTTTAAAAGTTTTCAATGCCTTCTACAGCCTGAGAGATAAAGTTCAAGTTCTCTGACAATGCACACCAGGCATCTTATAAATCTGGCTTCTATCTCCACAACTCACCCTGCTGGAAACAAATGGTAATTATCTAATCACCATATGCTCTCCCCTTCACAATATTTTTGCACTTGCAATGCCTAATCTACCCTTGAAGTTGTTTCACCTTCATCTCCGTACAGTTGCTTCTCATTTTCAATGCCTTAACACCTACTTCTCCTATCCCACAGGGTTTTGTTTTAACTCCAGTAAAATTTTAAGTTCTTCTATTAGTAATTTGAGTAGATTGCCACCAGCTTACATCAGTCTATCCTGTATCATATCTAGTGGGGAAAAAATGTAGCTCAATCAATTTGTGTCTATCTGCAGATTCAATATGTCCCAAAGTTCAGTGCCTTTGTAAATTCAGAAGGGACTCCAGAGTGTGTTGTATGATATTGCATGACTCCCTGTCTTCCACTCTTTGTGCAATCTACCTTTCTATCATGTGACCCATTCAGATTTAAACATAAATCCCAGAGGACAAGGATGTGTTATCTCACTGCACAGTATGTGAAATATGCTAAATTCGAATAATGAATCAATACTATTGAAAAGGAAAACTATGTTTAAATTTAAGTGATCTCTGTACTATAGTGTTTTGTCTTGCAGTCACTATTGCTATTAAGAAATGTGTGTTATACAGATAGAGAAGAGATTCACTGACTTTATATGGACTTGATGAGTAGTCCAGTCACAATGTCTTTCCTAGATATCATCCAATGGGTGATCTAATGAGAATCTTGAAATTTCCTGCAGTAATGAAGTAGTAAATGAATGTGGTTAGTATTGCTTTGATTATGGTCATTTAATTTCTAATATATGTTATTTGTCTTTTCTACCTCATCATTTTTGATTTCATTGTTACTATTTGGGTCTTTTAGATTCCAACTACAAGAATTTAATATATTATATTTAAAATGATTTACATAAAGACATAATATTACAAATACTTTTCACATTGTAGATGTTATAATGCTAAGGGAAACATGATTAAGTGTATGTATATGCATGTGTGTGTGTGTGTGTGTGTGTGTGTGTGTGTGTGTGTGTGTATCCTGCTATAGAAAGTTTGTAATTAGGCAAAAACAATTAATTTATGCACCAAATAACATTTTAATTTTCTTAAGGAGAAATAATAAGAAAGATAGTATGTATGGTATTCAAAGTAGGGATTAAGTTACTCATAAATTTTAATAATCGTAGAATCTATTGAAAACCAGATTATTCATGGTTTATCAATAATCTATGATAAAATTTAATAATACTTATCTTTACTACCATTTATTGGACATATGGTAGGTACTGAATGCCTACATAATAACACCTTACTCTCTAATATGACAGACTTGGAATTTTTAGTGAATTGCAAGGAGAGTTCAGATAGAAGTGCAGTTTTTCCTTCTCAGAGTTAACAAAGGTTAAGAAAAGATAATATTTTCCAAAATACAAACTAAATTTCAAAAATCTAGGGGGAATTTATTCAAAATTATTTATTTTCTTTTCATATACTTTCATGTATCCTGAGATTATGACTAGCAGTAAAACCACCTTGCAGACATGTTTTCTACAGAACTTGAATAGTGACATACCTTGCTTTTATAAGTCATATTCATCTCTCCATATGTTGTGGATATTTCTTGTCAAAAATGAATGCAATTTTTAATTTATTTGAAAGCTGAATTGGTGGATCCCTGGGACTCACTTATTAACACACTAACTACAATATTTTACTGTGTTTGTGACAAAGCACAATGAGCTCAAAAATGAATTCTCCATTCCTGGTCAGATCACCTAAACTAAAGGGATCTTCGCATCTTAATTAAAGCATTATGATTATCTTTCAAAAGATCCTAGCCTGACTTGGATCCTAATAGTCATGGCTTTTCTGATATTTTATTGGCATTCTGAGAAAATTTTAAATACTTTATTTCTTCCTAATTTTGCCAAGCATTTCTCCATTATGGAATTTCTTTGGAATCCCATGGGGAGAAAAATGTCTGTCCTGTAAAATGAGACTCCGTACTTCTAAACAGCTGCAATACCTGGCAACTTCCCTAGACCTGGGAAGCTACTAAAGCAAATAGCACGTACACTGGCTGCTGAAGCTGTGAGCATATTCAGAAAATGGTAGCATACTGCTGTTCTCACTACAGAGAATGAAGAGTTTGCCAATATTACTACTTTGGTAGTAAGATGCTGCCACAAAGGCTATTGGAAAAGTGGTTTATTTATGGGCATTGGTATATGCAACTAGTGTTTATTTTTCTTTACTATCCTCTTTGACCTGTTTGGTAAGGAAAACTCATGGAGCTAAATGTCAAAATCAGTATTATGTGCTTAAACATCTTAAGGTTCAGTCAGAAAGCATAAGCAAGTGTTTTCTAAAAACTATTCTTTCCTTCCTAAGAGAGCAATAAGCCATTTGTGAACTACAAGTACCTCTGACTGACACTGAAAATTAAAGACAAATGTTCCACATATCAACTGTAGTACAAATCACTCTGCTATCCTCTTAAATTCGTAGAGGAGATAACTCTTACTTCATTTGCTATGGGGAGGTGTATCTTTCTGGCATCTTCCACAGTACTGTGCTGCTCTGGATTCTATCCAGAGCCAACAGCTGAGCAGCATGAGACAGTCTATGATTCAAAGGCCCAGGGCAAATGGGAAATAATTCCCCAGTGCTACATTGTATTTTCTTGCTTTTCACATAAATAAATCAACATCCCCTGAAAGATAGTTGATTGTATAGGTAGTAAATTTATGAAGTTTGCTTAAAACGAGTCACTGCTGAGAAAAGAACCACATGTGCCAAAATTATTTTTAAGATGTATTTGGTGGGGAAAGTATATTGCTATCAGAAATTCAGGTTCTCCTGCAATGGATTTATTTCCACAAACATATTTTAAAAAATGCTCTGTCTTAGAGAAAAAATAAGAACAATTACATTTTCTAAGTTGTGTATATTTCATTCACAGGTCTTAAAAATAGGCTTTTCTTATTTTTTTGTGGGGCTTGAACTCTGGGCCTGGGCACTGTCCTTAAGATCTGCAGGGACAAGCTTACCACTCTACTCCTTGAGCCACAGCATTACTTCCAGTTTTCTAGTGGTTAATTCGAGATAAGAGTCTCATGGTCTTTAGTGCCTGAATTGGCTTTGAACTATGATCCTCAGATCTACCATCCGAGTAGTTAGGATTACAGGCATGAGCCCAGCTAACAAATGGGTTTTCAGATACATTTAAGAACCTTTATAATACATTTAAAATTATCATTAAATTGTAACATACAAACTTATAGATCCCACTATGCACTGAAAAAAATTTCATGCTGGATCAGACAAAGTAGATATAGCACAGTTCATGATTCTTAAATAGACCTGGCATTTGGAGTTAGAAACATATAGGATAAGTTGGTAAAACTTAGTCTATAAAGGAAAAAAAATGAGTGCTGGGTTTACATTCTAAATAATGAAATACCATAAAAACTATGGCATTTGGAAGACCATTACTTCCTAACCTTGAAAAATGATAGAGAATTCTAACCAGGATGAAAAACCTCACTATTATTATCAACCATCCTCAGTAGGATCTGGAGCAACACATTTCTCAACTGTGACACAGTTCAAATCTTGAAATGGAGAATATTTTTTGTAATTTTATCTTGTAATTTCTGGATGCTCTCCTTGCTTCTAACCCACTAACTTTTAGTCATCTGTCTCTAGCTGTTACTAAATACCCCCAAAGAAAAGGAAAATTATTTCATAATTAAAAATCAGTCTTATAGGAGAAGAAAATGGAAAATCCTCACACACTGTTGAGGATTTCTTCATTATCAGAGAGTATACTCTACCAGGCTAACATTTTTGACTCCTCCAGTTTTAAAAAGGTGCTCTTTCTTTCATCTCTTTCCTGGGCTTTCTGGATCTCCTCTAGCTACCTATGTTAACATTATTCTTTTTTCATCTTCCTATATGTCACAGTATGCCAGGAATAAAATACAACTCAGTTTCCTTCCTCCCTATACCATGCAATTATATTGACAGGCACAACCACTTAAAATCAGTCTTTACCTCTACTTAGCATTATATTTTGTATTTTCATATATTTTCCAGTAAAAATAAAAAAGCGTACTGACTCCATTTCTGCATATCCTTTTATGAATCTTATTATTTTTTCATATATTTTTATTGTAATTAATACAAGGGTTACATTACTTCACAAATATTGATATCCTTTCTCATATCATGGCGCCCATTTCCCTCCCCCCCCAACTCTTGGAGTGTTCCTTACTAGCTGCCAGATAGCACTTATTTTCTCATAGATTTTTTATTGTAATTAATAGAAGGGTTACATGATATTTGCCAGATAGAAGGTGCATTAATTCACATACATTGATACCCTTTCTCATGTCTTGGTCCCCATTTCCCTCCCCGCCTCCTCCACCCTTCATCTTGTTTTCCCCCCTTCCCTATCCAATTTCATATAACCAAATACCAAATATGCATTTATCCAATATATCAGGTAACAAAGTGAGGTACTGTAACAATATGAGATAACCAAGGGACAGCAAAAGAGATGAGAGAAACATAGTACATTAAGGTCAACAATCACTCATTCTATGGCTTTTGTTTTTATATCCAAGAGGTCCTTTCATTTAGTGGCATACTGTAGGGCCTTAGGTGTCTAAGTTTTGCTCTATTGCTAATCTCTGCTAGGAGAGCCCAAGGTTTCTACTGATTAGGACAAATGAGGGAAACCATTGAGCCTGTGTTCCTTTGAGTCTGGCTTACTTCACTTAATATGATTTTTTCTAAGTCTTTCCATTTCCTTACAAATGGGGCGATGTTGTTCTTTCTGACAGCAGCATAGAATTCCATTGTGTATAAATACCACATCTTGATGATCCACTCATTAACTGAGGGACATCTGGGTTGCTTCCATATCTTTGCTATGGTAAATAGTGCTGCAATAAACATCATTGTGGCTAGCACTTATTTTAAAATAGGAAGATTTTTCTTCAATATGCATAATATTAGTTACTTGCCAATAAATTGCATTTTACATCATGTCTAGGATACACATTTACATTGAACAAGGCACGTGGTGTGTGTGCATGTTTGAGTCTTGGGCCTTGAACTCAGGAACTGGACTCACATCTCTTGAGCTTGTTTGCTTAAGCTTAGTACTCTCCTACTTGAGACACAGCTTCACTTCTCAGCTTTTTGGTGCTTAATTGAATATAAGAGTATCACCTTGTGTGTGTGTGTGTGTGTGTGTGTGTGTGTGTGTGTGTGTGTGTGTGTGTGTGTGTGTGTGTGTGTACCAATCCTGTGGTTTGAACTCAGGGCAGAAGCAATAACCCTGATCTTCTTTAACTCAAAGCTAGCACTCTATTCCTGGCTTTTTGATAGTTAATTGAAGATGCAAGTCTTGTGGACTTTCCTGAGCAGGTTGGCTTCAGCCCAAGAATTTCAGATCTCAGCTTCCTGAGTAGTAAGAATTTCAGGCATGAGCCACCAGTGTCCTACTCCAGACGAGTATACCTCCTCCAGATCTGTTATAACTAGGCTGACATTACTGCTCTATTCATGGTTACTTATATTTCCTTAACTGTCTGCTTTTGTTTCTTTGGTCTCCTTTATTTGTACAACTCTGTAAGAGTCTAAAACTTTCCAGAAACTTAGTTCTGACTGTCATTTTTCCTTAATTACTTCCTGGACCCTAGATACTGATGAAGATACCCTGATATTAGACTTCTATACTTCAAAACTATGAGAAACAAATATCAAAAATTTAAGCCACTTATACTGTGCCATTTCGTTATGTCAAACTTAGCACACTAATACACTTATTATCCCTATATTTTCCCCTAAAATATTGTGTAGTATTCAAATAACATAACTTGCCTGAGGGTAGCAGATTCAGAACACCTGTGGTGTTCAGAATTATTAATAGTTTCTCTAATTTCTTTTTCCTCACATTATAGATGTTATTAGTTTAGTTAAATATAAAATATAACATAGAAAATCTTTTATTCTTAATTTTATGCCAGAAATATTCAACCATTAAAGTTTTTGGCACCAGTGTTGTAGTTTAAGTGGGGGACTGATATTCATGACTAGAGGAAAGGTTGTTCCAAATTTCTCTCTTGTTACTCATAAGGCAGTCAGTGTGGCTTTACAGGGTGGTCCAGTGTATAGTTTGTAACAGGAAGGAAAGATCTTCTCATCTTCTATGGGAAATTAACTTATGCTGGAAAGATAAAGGGTTTATTTACCTTTACTCAATGTCCATTATGGCACAAGAGATGCTATTTGCAGGAGTAAATGATCTCTTGAGCCAGAGAGGATACAGGAGGACTGTATTCTATATGAGAAAATAATTTTTATTTGGTCTCTCATAATTCTCATAATTCACAGAGAAGTGAGCAAGAGGGAGGGGCCAGTGGTCTCTTTACTCTAAGGTGAAGCATAAAAATCCATGCACAATTGTTCTCATCCCAAAGTACTAAGCTCTACTATTGTACTTTATAGAAACTGTATCCCCCATTCAGTCAGTTCTTTTAAATATCCCTAGTGATATCATAGGTTTAAGGCAATATCTCCTGAGAAGCATTGGGAAATAATCATCCAGGAAAAGGGATCTCCCTGGAGCTATGAAATAGGCCCCACACAGGAAGTGGACATGATATCTTGTTAATCACTTTGCTGTGCCTGAATAAGTCAGGGTGAACAGGTGAAATAAGTCAGGTGTTAGAATTTCCTGTTTGATTCCCACAAGGATGTTTCTCAGACTTCACTGCTTCAGGGCCTGTGAGTTCTGTCAAGTGAGAAATTCTTTCTAAATGAGTGATAGAATACTGACTTGGTCAGTGTTCTTAAAATTACTTAAACAAGTGAATAACATAGGATAGCATATTAGCTTAGATTAAAGATTCTTTCAAAAATAATTGAGCACTTATACATTCACATTCATAGGATGCTAAAGCAGATGTGAACACTTCATTCATCCTGTATTTTGAACAACTTCTAAAAATTAAATTTTTATCATTTTGATTTCTTTGGGAGAATCATAGAAATTAACCTGTGGACCTTTCTTGATGGTTCATACAAACATATTACCAGTGAAAGAAAAATGGTGATGAAGAAAGATCCTAATGAATAAAATAGCAACAGTTTTAAGCCTATGCTTGAAAAGGGCTGTATTCTGTAATAAGATTCACTATCTCGGATCCTAAAATCCTTGAGTCAAATTTCCTGGGTTGAAGTCAGACCCTACTTAATGCATAATATTAAGCATTGAAACCTTGCTAGGTTTCAGCATTTTAATTTTACATTTCAGATATTTTCACATCATATGATTGTGAGCATGACAAATAATAATATTAACAGCTTCTTACATGAGTCTCTGGCCCTAGATCAACCAATTCCTCACTGAGATGTCAAATGATAATATTTTCAAACATTCAGAATATAAATCTCTGGGTAGTTGTTTCAGCTTAAAAAACAACCCACAGTTTTAGCAGCTTCATCTAAGCATGGCAAACTTTTCCATCTTTACCAACCAAGAAGTTGAGGCTCTCTTCATTTCTACTAATATCGCTGGGGTTTGGACTTTCACCTCCATCTGTGATCAGCTACTAATGGGCCAAAGAGTTAACTTAGAAGGCTGTTGGCATGGATGATTGGATTCTGCCAATCTGGTCTCTCAGCTACAACTGTGGACTTGACTCCTACATAGGGCACACTTCCTCCGAGGTAAGTAGAAATGTACATTGATTTTTTAGGCTTTGCTTATAATCAACTTGCTAATATCATTTTGACTAATGGAAATCAGATGTCTATAACCAGTCCAAGTAATAGTGGGCAAACAGACACCAATTCACTTCATATGATTGCCAAAATACAGGACAAAGTCTCCAAATACAGAAATGAGTAAAATAATCAGACCATAGATACTGCCAATCTCTAACAGCTATATTCTAGTGCTATGTTAAAATTCACTACTGGTCCTTCACTACAACTCAAATTTGATTATATTACATGTTCATGAATGATTATTATCTCACACTTTGAAATACTGGGAAATAAAGAAGAAAAGCAAAACAATGCATAAGGGGTTGGTAAGAATTAAAAGAAAATATTCCCCCTTATTTTTTGTAAATTAAAAAGATTAAGATGCCTTGCAGAAAACAATACTTAGCATATCATTTTCATATGCTACCCTAATAATATATATTCCAGGAGCACCAGAACCAACAAAATCTAGTAACTTAATATTTATCAAATCCTACTTTTTATATTATCCTATCTTATTAATTTCTAGGACTGATTTCATAATAACTTTATTCATGATGTTCAAAATATCCTAACTTCTGCTGCTGTCCCTGAGTCAGAGGGTCACATGGGACTTGTGTTACCAATTACAGTAACAGTGAAGTCTGGATGAGGTTTCATGGGATTCTGGAACTGTTTAAGTCATTTATCTCTGGGTTTTCTCCGCTGTAATATTTCTGATTTACAATTCTAAGGGGATGGAGTCTTTCTGAGTGTTACAAGGAAGACTTACATATGTAGCTGAAATCTTTTATGACAATCTTTACTAACAGTCCCTTGCCTGGTTTTATTCTTGTTTCCTTTTGAGGCTTACATTTCTCCAGTTGATCTGGTTCTACTTTCTAATTACCCCTTTCCCTATTTTGCTCAAGCCAATCCTGCACCATTACTTTCCTCTATACAATGAGTCCGATGTTATCCTATTGACTTTGAGGTATCATGTATTTGCACAGGAGCCAGGAAGTACCCACTTCATTCCTGGAAGCCATACCTCTAAACATATTGAGCAAAGTCATTTAGCAGCAGGTTCCAGCCTATAAGTCTCCCATTAAAAAGCAATAACACAATGCTTGAAGACAAAGGGTTTCATTTTCAAAGACAATTTGAAGGCTTTGGGATTAAGTATGTGCATGATAACTGTCAACAAAGCTGAAATAAAGAATGATAAAACATTTAAACTTAAATTAGATAAAGAAATACACGTGTGTAAATAAATATGCACTCATGTATGCAATTCCAGAAGAGAAATAATTTTAAGATGAAAATAGAAGCTCCTAAAAATCTTCATCTTTCAACTTTGGTTGGAATTTAATGTAATTTCTATACTTCATGTCACGAAAGAGCGATTAGGAAAATATCTGAGCTTAGAGATTCAACTGGAAATTTACCCCTTTGGCTTCCCAATATTCAGAACTAAAACTAGTGTTTCAAGAAAATTCTATTCCATTTCCCCATGCCTGTGTATTTTTGCTATATCACTGTTTTATTGTAATGTGCTCAATAATAATATTTTGCCCACTGAAAAAACAGAAAAAATATTCTTGTTTTTGCCTCAGCTAGAATGCATTTGAAGATTATATTCAAACCTGGTATACACTAAGCACTAACAGTTCCTTTTTCCCATTTGAACTCTCCTGGGGAAAAAAAAACATAATGGCCATGGCTAGAGCAGCAGTAGAGCTAATGTACTGAGGGCTGTGGGAACTGTTACAGCAGTGATCCCTTAAGCTAGAACGTTCCATTCAAAGGGCATTTCTAGAGAGAAATGTACATTTGAGAGAAGACAATTACTAGCCAGGAACTGCATTATGGTCACTGTAAAATAAACAAGAAAGTATCCTACTGAAATAATGCTCATTATTTCCAGAAAACTTGGCGTGGTGATATTCATTTGCCTATGCCCCTGTATTGTGAGCCTGTGTATGTGTATGTATATACATCCTAAAGACACACAAAGACATAAGATATAAATGAAAATATATATACCAGGTGTGGTGACTAGTATTTCTAATACCAAGATTTTGAAAAATTTATTCAGAATGATTATGAATTCAAGACCAGCCTAGGATACCTAGCAAAACTTCATCTTAAACAAGATTATATGTGCATGTGGGCATATATCTATGATGTATGTATAAATATAGTATAGTGAGTTATGATATCTATGATGTATGTATAAATACACTATAGTGTGCTTATGAATTTTTCAACTTAATCTTAATAAATAGTAGCTCTCCCATAAAATTATTGTATAAGTTAAATAATTTAATGGCTGAATTTTAGTAACCAATTTATCTGTGCTTTCTGTGTTTGTATATGTATATGAGTCTACCTGTGTGTGTATGCAGGCAGAAGAAGCAAGACCTTTTGTTATCACTAGAATTTCTAGCTCACAACTAGTGCTTTAACTTGCCTGCAATCCAGTAATTTTCTAGTTAACTAGAGATGGAAAATCAAGAACTTTTCTGAGAGTGCTGGCTATCCAATCAAATTCTGAGTAGCTAGGATTACAGAAGTGAGCTACCTACATTCAGCTAATTAATGGAAATTTTCTTTGAATTTATAAACTGGACAATGTCTATCAGTATCTAGAATAGAATAGACTTTCAATAATTCTTTACTATTATGATTCAAATAATCATATTTAATTATGAATACTTATAAAATTATCCTCTAATGCATTCTAACTGTTATAAAATTATTCACTTCTTAATTAATTGAAAATTTACAATAGAATTTGGTAATGGAAAAAAAAATACAAAAAGTCACCAGGACTTCTAGGCATAAGTAAAAACTTCCTAATTGAAGATCCACTATTACAACAAATCAAAGACTGGATAAATAGGACTACATCATACTAAAAAGTTTCTGTATGACAAAGGACATAGCTAGCAAGGTAAATAGAAAGTCCATAGGATAGTAGAAGATCTTTACTAGGTATTCATCAGACAAAAGCTACATCTAAAATATACATAGACCTAAAAAAATTACCCCCTTAGAATCAAATCCTCAAATAATAACTCAATTAATGAATGGCCTAAACACTTCAAGAGATACTGTTCAGAAGAGGTAAGAATGGCCAATAGGTTGAGATCTGACAACCCAGGTTCCAAGCCAGCAAAGTAAGCCAGAACCAAAGAAACATAACTTTATCTGTAATATGAGAAATGAGGTTATTCAGATAACTTTCACTGATCTCAAATAAGTGGAAAAAAAACACTTAAAAGATGGCACTGTGGATATAAAAAGGCAGAGTCCAGAGAGGAAAGAAAGAAAAACAATGCCAACAGACCAATTCAGCTCCAATGGACAGCTGAATTGGAACATAGTGGTGACTCGAGAAGAGCCAAGAGACAGGACAGGAACATGGAGAAATGTTACATGGTTTAATGGTGCCTGAACTGGTCTCTATCTAAACACAGTCAGGTCAGGAGCCAAGGTCACAGGAAATTCCCAGTCCTAAGCACTGAACTATTGGTTTAGTAACCTATCAGCCAGTTTCCAACTGCTGCCTCCAAGGATTCAGATACATCCATCTCCTGGGCATTGGGGGCCTTCACCTCACCCTACCGTGGAGACATGTTGCCAGACCCCATCATCCACCATGTGGCCAAAATGGTGGCAGCCAGACTTGATCTCCCTATTTCACACAGGGGATCTAGAATTTTGTTGTTTTAAACAAATGAGAGCTTTAAAATGTGGGAAATCTAAGTACAGTCAAATGATCACTTACAAGTAGAAAGTGTAAGTATTTTGTTTTTTTCATAAATTTTCTATTGTAATTAATAGAAGGGTTACATGATATTTGCCAGATAGATGGTGCATTAATTCCCATACACTGATACCCTTTCACATGTCTTGGTCCCCATTTCCCTTCCCCCCACCCCCAACCCTCATCCTGTTTTCCCCCCTTCCCTATCCAATTTCAAATAACCAAATACAAATATATCCAATATATCAGGTAACACAGTGAGATACTGTAACAATATGAGATAACCAAGGGACAGCAAAAGAGATGAGAGATAGGTAACATAGGACCTTAAGAACAACAATCATTCATTATATGGCTTATGTTTCTATATCCTAGAGATCCTTTCATTTAGCGCCCTACTATATGGCCTTTTGTATCAAGGTTTTGCTCTATTGCAAATCTCTGCTAGGAGAGACCAAGGTTTCTACTGATTATGACAAATGAGGGAAACCATTGAGCCTAAGTATAGTATTTTGTTTAAAAAAATACTGTAGCTTTTGCAGTAAACTACTTTTTGAACTTGTGGTTTACATTATATTAATATAAACAAACTTATCCTAAATCCTTTAAAATAAAGCTTTGGTCATGCGCTTAAAATGGATACATTATATGCCTTGTGTATATCTCACCTACTGATGAAGTTTTTGTGGGAAATATTATATTTAATCTTGATTAACTCCACAATTTTATCATTATTTTATCATTATTGCTTTCATAATTACCTCCATCCAAAAATATGAGTTCAGATTTTCATATTTTTCTGACTTTAATTTAGGGGCATGTCTCTAGGAGACTGAAAGGAAGTGTCTGACAATATACAAAATAAACTTAATAAATAAACTTAATTTTTTGGCCAGTCCTGGGGATGAGCTGAGGGCCTGAGTGCTGTCCTTGGGCTTTCCTGGCTAGCACTCTACCACTTTACTGACTTTTTTTCTATGTATGTGATACTAAGGAATTGAAACTATATCTTCCTGAATGCTATGTGAGCATTCTATCACTAGGCCTAATTCCTGGCCCCTATTTAAATGTTTTTTACAGAACAGAATTTGCACTCTCATAATATGCATGTTTTATAGGTAATTTCATTCAAAGTATTTCCAGGTAATGTGACCTTAATCCTACTTCTTCAGGATGTCATTCTTAGAAGATCCTAATCAAAGTTATTTAAAGGGGTTTGTGGGTAACTTAGTAATTATTCCTTTTTTGTTTTTTTACCAGTCCTGGGCTTGGGCTCAGGGCCTGAGCACTGTCCCTGGATTTTCTCAGGGCTAGGGCTCTACCACTTGAGCCACAGCACCACTTTCGGCTTTTTGTTACGTGTGTGGTACCGAGGAATTGAATCCGGTCTTCGTGCACGCTAGGCAAGCACTCTACCACTAGGCCAAAATCCCGACCCAGTAATTATTCCTTTTAACCATCACATCTCCCTTGGTTGCCTGCCGCTTCTTCTTTTTTTCCCTATTTAAATTGAGAAGCTATTAAAGAATACAATAAGGTTATGTAATAGAATTTAAACACACTTTATTGCAACAATATGTTCCATGTATGGTCATAAGCACTATAGCTGTACTTAATAATTTTACATTACAAACATAATTGTGGTATCAAATTAGTAATTTTCACAAAGTACTTACATTAGGAATTTGTATGAAATAATATATTTCAATTCGTGGTTGCACAGGAAGATAGCAATTTGTTTAATAGGTGAACTGGGGATACAGTTCATACTCTTAGATCTGATTGTCCGGCTTTATGTACAACTTAGATTTCTACTCATAGAATTTTAGAGCTTGAAGAGACCATAGAGATTCTACAGTTCAACAGCTTTATTCTGCAAAAAAGAATGTAGGCATTTCACTTGAATAATGGAACAGAGAAAGTGAAAACTCTGGAATAAAAACCATTTGTCTTGGATCACAAAAGGAATGAGGCAAACGATTTGGGATCTAAAGCACAGAAATGGTACTTAATGCTCTTAGGTTGGATTCAGTCACCGAGTGAAAGAATCAGAGGAACATCAAAACATGCAGGTGTGGATTAATAAAGAGGAAACAGGAAAGAAAACTGCGGAGGACTAGTTGGGAAGAGGGCACAATAGTTTAGGAATCCAGCTCAAAGAGAGAAATAGGGGCTGAGTTTATACTAAATGTGGGCATTAAGTGAAAAGCAAATAGACAAAAGAAGAGTAAATACAACTTGCAAGATCATTGAAAATCATTGGCTTACTTGAAAAGTGGCAAAGCCTGACTAGACTGATTTGAGTTGATAAAGTGCAGAAAATGATTCAGAGGAAGTAAACCCTGGATTCTTTTCCACAGAGAGTATATTAGCCTCAGGAAATAAAAGGGTAAATCACATTTTTAGGAAGGCACTTCTTCAAGCTTTCATTTCCAGTAGTTGCTTGAAATTTCATACACGGGATATAAGTACGCTTTTTTGTTTGACGAGATAGAATTCCTTAATCACTGGTCCAAGAATGTTTGTTCAACTTACAAAACCAGTGGAATCCTGCAGTAACGAAACTATTTTCATTTGCCATTGCCTCCTAACTAAGCACCTCATTAAGCACTCAGAAAATTCTTTATTTGCCCCAGCAAAGGCTCACCAATGCTTACTCTGGCACTTCCTGTCTGAAATAGTCCACCTTAAAGACTGCTTCTCTTAGCAGAGCTCATCAATATCTGCACAGTCTTGCCTGCAGCCAGGAGGCCGGTCCATTAATGAAATGTTAATGACTGAATTAGACCTGTAATAACTGAAGTAGGATGTACTGCTGTGAGTCCATTAGCATCAGCAGACCCCGCTGAGGAACAAGTAAACATACACACAGTGAGAAAACTTTCCCTCAGAAGAGTTACTAGTATGACACAGGTGTTTTTACATGGAAAATGACATTTCCCCGAAATAGGATTAGTTTATTTAGGAAGGCTAATCCCATTCACCATATTTCTTCAGAGGAAAAAAAAAATAAAGAGCGCAAGATAGATGATTGCTCTAATTCAATAGTATTTTGCTGTTTAAAATATCTCAATGTTGCACAATTGCTTTTGCAAACTTTTAAGGACAATTTGCAGATGTTAATTACTTCAAACAAGTGCTTTCTTTCTTTGCTAGTTGGTTTATGTTCCAGATTTTTTTTTTTGCCAGTCCTGGGCTTGAGCTCAGGGCCTGAGCACTGTCCTTGGACTTTCTCAAGGCTAGAGCTCTACCACTTGAGAGCCTCAGCACCACTTCCAGCTTTTTTGTATGTATGTGGTACCAAGGAATCGAATCCGGGTCTTCGTGCATGCTAGGCAAGCACTTTAACCACTAGACCAAACTCCCGGCCCCAGATATTTTTTTTAATTTTCTTGTATCACTGCTAGTAATACCCCCTCCCCCAGTTTCTATGGAAGTCAAAAAGACTGTGAATCCTACTTTCTTTTGAAGAGCAAGAGAAATAGGTATTCAGGATTTTTTTAGCTAAGAGTAAATAAAAGATTATTTTATGTTTTACTAAACATAAATTAGATGAAATATACTGTTAAAACACTAAGGTGTTAGAAGTCAGTAGAATTCAATAAAATGTTATTGTAAATGAGACTGGAGATTTACCATTTTCAAACATACATGTAACTCAATAATTCTTGAATTGTAGTGACTTAGTGTGCAGAAAAAATAATTGGTACCTTAAGTTGTTAGAAAACCTGGAACAGCAAGACTAATTCTGTTAGATTTCTTCATTACAGCTATTGTAGAGATAAATATCTCATTTTAATATTTGGATTTCTAACAGTAACTATGTATAATATATGTGGACTTTAAGAATAAAGCCTAAAAATTTGGCAGGCTTAGTTTGGGTACTATATTAAATTCTACAAAATTACTGTCATATTATTATTTATATATCAAAAACTTTGTTTCAAGTATGATAGTGCTATAACATGTATTGCAGTCCTCTCATGCTTAGTTCCATATTTACCAATAATTATTTCCATTCTTTGCCTTTTAAAAACACATTTTTTGAAAAAAAAATTTATAAAGAAAAATATATAAATAAGCTGACCTGTATATGAAGCAAAATTTCATATTATTATATACAATGGCATATTTAAATTTGAGCTGGTCATAAACTTGATTCATTATAAACTGATACCAAAAAATATATATCAGATAATGCAATTCACTGGAAGATATTGCTTTAAATGAGTACCAAATAAAGATTTTGACAGAATTCTCCAATAAAATTACTCTAAAATATGTGTTTGAACTCACTGATTCTCTAAACCTCCTAACAGCTTCTATTTGACAGGGATAAATGAAATGTCATATTTTTTCAAAGAACGAATTTTTGTTCAAATTTAAATAATTTTCTTCCTGAATTATGTCCATAGAGTTATGATTAACTTTACATTACAAAATAATACAAATATTTATATACACATCCATGTATACAATTATACTTATTTTTCTTCTAATATTCTTATGTTTTTGTCCCCTTTCCTTTCCCCACCCGCACCCTTCATTTTTCCCCTCTTATTTCAAATAAACAAGTAAGCATCTATATAATATACCAGGTATCAAGGTGGGACACTGTAACAATATGAGATTAACCAAAGTTTGGCATTTTCTTATTGTATTTTAGCTTGGCTGTCCAAATTCAAGAATCAAGATTTATACAGCATTTTGCAAATAGCAAGCACGACACTTGAGCTGAAATTCAGACTAGGCAACTGGACTAGCACATAAAGATAAGTGACAAATAGTAACATCCAATAAAATGTAACATTTTGATTAGAGATATTTTGCTCACTAAGGACTTTTTAAACACCATCTCAGAGTTTTAATTGGATAAGAAAGATGAACTTATCTAGCTGAAATCATACCATTATAAAATTTATTTATAATCTATGGGAGCCAGCTTGTAAGTGAGTCAATGAGCAAAGATCTAGTGTGTACATATTGATCATAAAATTATCATATGCATTATTATATAAGACTTGTAAACTTACTCTCAAAAATAATGTTTACTATAACTTGGAATAATAGATTATTACTAGATTGAATCTTTTAAGACTGAATACTTTTATATTTTATGACAAGTAATGAATTCAGAAGTAAATATCAAAAGGAATATTGATTTGAAAAATTTAGCAAGATTCTTTAGGTTAGTTATTATTTTAGAATAATGTATTACTGGTCTTTCAATTTTTCTTCAACAAGTGCTTCAAATGGAAATGTAAAATGAACTCATTATAAATATTTTCTATATCTTAGGTTAAAGAATAACATTGACCTTATAAAGAAAAGGAGCAAGTATCCCATGCTTCCATGCTCTATAGACTTCTATAGTTCTAAAATGTTTAAAACATAGTAAAACATAACAGTCAGGCATGGTGGCACATGCCTATAATACTGGCTATTGAGGAGACTGAGATCTGAGGATCATGGTTCAAAGCCAGTGCAGAGTCCATGAGACTCTTATCTCCAATTAATCACTAGGAAATGGGAAATGGGACTGTGACCAAGGGGTAGTGCCATAGCTTTGAGCTGAAGAGCTCAGGAACAGCACCCATGCCCAGAGTTCAAGCCCCCAGTAATATCTATCAGATAATACAATTCACTGAAAGCTATTGCTTTAAATGAGTACCAAATAAAGATTTTGACAGAATTCTCCAATAAAATAAATTTAAAATATATATTTGAACACACTGATTCTCTAAACCTCCTAACAGATTCTATTCGACAGGGATAAATGAAATGTCATATCTGTTCTGAGAACAACGCACATACATCACACACACACACATACAGAGCAATATTTTATTATGTGAAGCATAGTTTTATCACGTAAGCTAGTAGAAATTCTAGTGTCCATAATACAGATAATCTTGCTCTTTACTGATGTACTTTTCATTATTCTTCTGGTGCCTATATGAACATCTACTTGCTTCTGCTCTAAAGGAATTATAATGTAGAAATTAAAAGCATTAATCATAATTGCAATTTAAAAACCATAGCAAGTCCTACACTGACCCACCCACTGTTTTATTAAAACTTTCACAAAAAGTGCATTAATATACTAAGTTGTGCATAGAAAAATGAAACTTGCTATTCAAACAAGTAGGTAATTCATTCATATATGTTGTAGAATTATATTAACGAAGTCACATAGATGTACTGCTAATACTTTCGGTAATATTCAGCTTCAATAGTAGATATTTGTTAGTTTACTAATGTAACCATCAAGCCTATTTTTCTGAAATTCTTTCATAGTCCAAACATTGTTGTAAATAAAGCAATATACACTATATTAATAAATAAAACTGTCAACCAGACACAACTGCCCACACTGATATTCCCAACTACATTAAAGGCAACAATATAAGGATCACAGTACAAAATTAGCCAGAAAACAATGTGAGAAAGTAACTAAAATAATAAGGATTGGGATGGTATGGCTCACACAGTAAAACACCTGTCTAGCAAGAATGCTAGAAAGGAAATCTGGAGAATTACTGAAGAAGTACTTCTATATAGAGAGCTAAATGAATTTGTCTTGCATATATTTTGTGTGCCAACATTACTCATCCTCATTACATGTATATGTAAATTCCACAAGGAAAAAGAACTAAATTACTATGGATTTTTAAAAATAATGGTAGACTGCATGACTTTACCAAAGGGAATCAGATTTGTAAAGTATTTGGGAAGGAGAAGAACTCATAACAATAACTTATAACTATGGCCACATTGGATTAGAAGTAAATACAAAACCCCTGGACGTCAACTCGTATATTCCTCAAACATTTAATCATGTTACACACATATATACATATATATTCTTCCTATACATTATAATTAGTTGTCATTACATGAGATATATTTCTATATGCATTTAGACAAAAGAATTAGGGAGGAATAAAAAGAATATAGGTTACTTTAGACTAGATTCAGGAGAAAATTGTATAGAAGGAAGAACTGAAACCAGATTATGTGATCCAGGCCCAAAATCCAGGAGTTTAAAGTAAAGCCCAGCCATTCATCCTTGTACCTCAAATAAATAAAAATAACAAGATTTGGATAAAAAGGACTTACTACATGGCCTGAGTAATCATGGGAAGGAGGAAAATAATCCCTTTAAACCACATTCTGTCACCTCCTAGATACCAATAGGGGATGCAGATTCAAATTAAAAAAAAAAAGATATACGGGGAAGGATGTCCTGGTCTAATTTTGAGATAAATCAATTGGTTATTGTTTCATTCCTCCTTTTGTGAGGAGTTTCAGAGAAGTAGTTGATACTGTTATAAAAATCTGAAAGAGTTTCTAGATGAAACAGGTACAGGAGATGTTTGTTGTTCATATTTAGTTAACCTCTATTTACAAACACATTTTCTTATACTTTTATTTCCTGCAAATCTGACTATAGAGAAATCTTAAGAATGTTGTTTTCCCCCAGAGTTATAATTTACCCCTTAGAAAAGCAATTTGAGTATATATTCATCTTGAAAAAAATGAAATTATATACATTAGTACATCAGGAGAATAAAGAAGCAAAGGAGCAATGTTATATTTCACCAAAGCAAAGGCAGACTTGTCATGTTAATGTCAGCAAAGTGAAATGGGACAACATAACCTTCTTTACCTGATAAAAAGAACATCAAACAGAAAGTAAACAATGGGGACCTTGAGTGGGGCCTATTTGTGGAGTGCTTGCCTAGCATGCATGAAGAACTGGGTTCGATTGCATGGCATCACATACACAGAGAAAATCCAGAAGTGTGTCTCAAGTGGTCCAAAACTAGTATTGAGAAAGCCTGAGGATGGTGTCCAGGCTGTGAGTTCCCAAGACTGGCAAAAGAAAAGAAGGAAAAGGAAGGAAGGAAGGAAGGAAGGAAGGAAGGAAGGAAGGAAGGAAGGAAGGAAGGAAGGAAGGAAGGAAGGAAGGAAGGGAAGGAAAGAAGGAAAGAAGGAAGGAAGAGGCAGGAAGGCAGCCAGGCAGTGTCATGGACAAGGTGGCTTCTCAACATTATGCAAACTTCTGGCTCAGTAAAGGAATCTCAATGATTGTCTTTCAGTTTCCTGTTGAAAGAACTTATTGTGAGATGGAAAAAGGGAATAACAAAGTAACAGTAAATATTATTCTACTGGGGCCGGGAGTTTGGACTAGTGGTTAAAGTGCTTGCCTAGCATGCGCGAAGACCTGGGTTCGATTCCGTGGTACCACATACATACAAAAAAGCTGGAAGTGTGCTGAGGCTCAAGTGGTAGAGCTCTAGCCTTGAGAAAGTCCAAGGACAGTGCTCAGGCCCTGAGCTCAAGCCCAGAACTGGCAAAAAATATATATATATATATATATATTATTCTACTTTTGAGTAGGACTGCTTTTACTAATCATTACTGTATCACCAGATGTGAGGAGAGGAAGAAGTCACCTTTTCTTTTTCTTTTAGTTTTGCCTTGGTTTGGGTTTGTTGTTTTTTTTTTTTTGGTCCTGAATCTTGAACTTTGAGTTTGTGAACTGACCCAGAGCTTCTTTTTCCTCAAGGCTAGTAGTCTATTCTGTGAGCCACAGCCCCTCTTCTAACTTTCTTTTTTATCAGATTATTGGAGATAAGAGTCTTATGAACTTTTCTGCCTGTGCTGGTTTTGAACTGTGATCCTCAGATCTCAGCAGCTTTCTGAGTATCTATTATTACATTTGTGAGCTCTAGCTCCTAGATTTGATTTTTTTTATTTTTCTTATAACTTTTATTGTAATTAAGAGAAGGGTTACATTATATTCACCAGATAGAAGGTGCATAACTTCACAAACATTGATACCCTCCTCTCTCATGTCATGGTCCCCATTTCCCTCCCCCTCCCACCGCTCATGTTGTTTTTCCTCCTTCCCTATCCAATCTCAAATAACCAATCAAGCACATATACAATATATCAAATAACAAGGTGAAATACTGTAAAAAATATGGCATAACCAAGGGACAGCAAAAGAGATGACAGATAACATAGTACATTAAGGTCAACAATAACTCATTATATGGCTTTTGTTTCTATATCCTGAAGGTCCTTTCATTTACTGTCATCCTACATGGCCTTATGTATCTAGGTTTTGTTCTATTGTAAATCTCTGCTAGGAGAGCCCAAGGTTTCTACTGATTAGGAAAAATGAGGGAAACCATTGAGCCTATGTTCCATTGAGTCTGGTTTACTTCACTTAATATGATTTTTTCTAAGTCTTTCCATTTCCTTACAAATGGGGCGATGTTGTTCTTTCTGACAGCAGCATAGAATTCCATTGTGTATAAATACCACATCTTGTTGATCCACTCATCAACTGAGGGACATCTGGGTTGGTTCCATAACTTTGCTATGGTAAATAGTGCTGCAGTGAACATTGTTGTGCTAGTGGATTTAGGATGTCCTTGTTTCTGGATGATTGGGTAAATGCCAAGTAGTAGAATTGCTGGGTCATAGAGAAGCTGCATGTTTAGACTTTTGAGGAACTGCCATACTGCCTTCCATAGTTGTTGAATGAGTTTGCACTCTAATCAACAGAGTAGTAGTGATCTCTCCTGGCCATATCCCCTCCAGCATCTGTTGTTATTAGATTTCTTGATCCTGGCCATTCTGACTGGAGTGAGGTGGAATCTAAGAGTTGTTTTGATTTGCATTTTCTTTATGACCAGAGATGTTGAGCATTTCTTCATATGTATAGGCCATTTTTATTTCTTCTTCAGAGAAGACTCTCTTTAAGTCTTTGGCCCATCTTTTAGTGGGATGGTTGTTTCTTTGGAGATTAGTTTTGGAGTGATTTAATTTTTTGATATGAGGCCTTTGTCTGTTGTATGGTTAGTGAAGATCTTCTCCTAATCTGTAGGCTTTCTAGTTAATTTGCTAGCTATGCTCTTTGTCATACAGAAACTCTGCAGTTTAATGCAGTCCCACTTTTCCAGACTTTCTCTGATTTGTTGTGTTTCTTGATTCTTATTAAGAAAGTTGCATACAATGGAATTCTATGCTGCTGTCAGAAAGAACAACATCGCCCCATTTGTAAGGAAATTGAAAGACTTAGAAAAAATCATATTAAGTGAAATAAGCCAAACTCAAAGGAATATAAGCTCAATGGTTTCCCTCATTTGTCCTAATCAGTTGAAATGTTGGGTTCTCCTAGCAGAGATTTACAATAGAACAAAATCTAGAGACAGAAGGCCAAATAGTATGACACTAAATGTAAGGACCTCCAGAATATAGAAACAAAAGCCATATAATTATTGACTATTGTCCTTAATGTACTATGTTATCTCTCATCTCTTTTGCCACCCCTTGGTTATCTCATATTGTTACAATATTTCACTTTGTTATCTGATATATTGTATATGTGCTTAATTGGTTATTTGAAATTGGATAGGGAAGGGGGGAAATGAAGATAAGCCGGAGGAGGGTGGGAGGGAAATGGGGACCATGTCATAAGAAAGGGTATCAGTGTTTGTGAAGTTATGCACCTCTATCTCATGAATATAATGTAATACTTCTATTAATCACAATAAAAAATTTAAAAAAAATTAAAAAGCATGTTTTGTCCTGTTCCCAGGAGACCTAGTGTATCTCCTATTCCTTCTTGTAAAGTTTTCAGTGTATTTTCTTTTACCTTGAGGTCTTTGATCCATTTGGAGTTAATTCTAGTGCAGGGTGATAAAGAAGGATCCAAATTTAGTATTCTGTAGGTTTGAGTTACTTTAGTATACTATGTTCTTTACATAGACAAATTCACTTTCTCTTTGAAGATTCTTTTGATTTAATCTTTATTTCTAGATGAAGAATTAAGCATTCATTTACAAATCAATTTGTGTGTTAAGGTGATCAGTTGAGCTTTGAACTCTTTGACACTGAAGTCCAAGTAGTATCAATTGGCTGCTGTCCATAGGGCTTTACACCATGTGCCTTCTTGGTCACTCTTCTCAATGATTCTACCTCAACAGTTCTCTGATGAGAGTTACTTTAGTCCACTTTCAAGTTGATTATCCATCAGTTTTGTCTATCACAGTAACAGGCTATTCTGCCTTTAAGAGTATAAACCAATCCTGTCATGGTGCAGACAACAAAATAATGAAGATGACACATGTAGCACACCAGGCAGGAAGTAAAATAAGTTATTTTTCTTAAGTGTCAGAAATATGTCTGGAATTCTGCAAAGCCTGACAATGCAGGGATATAAAACAGCAAAGGGAGACTATTGAGAACATCAGGTGATGAACCAGAAAACTATGCAAAGATATTTCTTCAAGATTCTGAGCAGTGGAGAGAGTGAATGCTTAAGTAGAAATCACCTTTTTGCTAAAATAAAAGAGCAAGGGAAATAAGTGAGGTACAAATTGGTTGAAAGAAATAGTAAGTTTTCTTCTCTCCATTTCCGGTAAATAGCAAACCAAAGAAATGGATGTCTTTGTAGAAATGAAAGGTAGCCATTAGTGTTTATAAATCTGACTTTTCACATACACACTACAATTCTTGATAGTGCAAGGACCCTAAGCACAAATTCCAACCGATCTTCAAGATGTGATAAGTCCATTCTGAAAATAAAGTATACAGAGTTGTAAGGGATGTGACAGGATGATTAATTTCAATTGAGGAAGTTATAATTTTTCCATGAAGCCCTGATAGTTCAACAGTGGGTACATGACATATTCTTTATTCTAATATTATTTTTGTGGGGGAGGGGAATCCTGAGGCTTGAACTCAGAGGCCTAGTGCTGTCCCTGAGTCTCTTTGTAGTTAAAGCTTGCACTCTATTACTTGAGCCACAGCACCACTTCCAGCTATTTCTGAGTATTTTATTGGAGATAAGAGTTTTATATACTTTCTTGTTCAGGCTGGCTTCAAATTGTGATCCTCAGATCTCAGACTCCTGAGTAGCTAGGATTATAGATGAGGTGAGCCACCAGTGCCTGATTTAATCTACATTTTTAATACATGTGAACAGAGGTAAAAATTTCTGTATTTCTGATATTGCTGGGAGTTTTGGGAAAGGCAGGATTTGTTTCAGAAAAGTCATCTGCATAGAGGTATTTGTTGTGCAACTATTATCAAAACAGAAAACTCATCTTTACTTGCTAGGACATTATAAAATTTAAGGTAAAATAGTTACAAAATTAGTTACAAAAATAGTTACAAAATTTTCAACATTTCTGATGATTATTTTAGTCCCAAATGCTGGATCAAATATCACTCTAGTTTTACAGTGTTTTAGGGAGAGAGACCATTTTACTATGACCATTTAAATCACCTCCATCACTGGAAAGCTGCAACTTTTTCTCTTACTCTTTCTACCACCCTCTTTTTATCCTCCCTCCTATTGTTTGATCATTTGATTTGGTTTGATGTTTTGGCTAACCAACTCTCGTATTAAGAGTCTTGGAATAAGATAAGGGATTAATAGATGCTGTTGTGTCCCTCAGAATGCCGACTCCTTACATATTTCATTTTTTGTGTTCAAATTTCTCATCTCCAAAGTAAGAATTATTAGATTTGTGTCTCTGAAAACTTTGGCTATGTCTTAGTATGTAGAAAATAGATAACTATAGTAGAGTCCAAGAGCCCAGGATGGAAACATAAGGGGAGCTTCTGAGTTAACAAGTTATAATATTTTGAAAAACATCACAGAACCAACCATTTTGACATTATTTTTTCATTTGTTTATTAAATGATGGGGACAACACTGAAGGGCTTAGACATGTCCAACTTGAACTTCTAATAGTACATTTTAAATCTTTGACCTATGGAATAATTGCATTTAGGAAAATTTGATGGCTATTCATTTCATTTGCTATAAATCAAATGTGGGGTCAATAAATAAGTTATGTAGAGTTCCCAGAAGAGACTGAAAAACATTTATTTCCTGTAAGTAAGCTTTTTATAATTGCAGGTTACACATATTTCCATATTATTTCAGTCAGAGAAGCTCTGTCTAATACATTGGTGGAAAACATTTAGATTAAATTTGATATATAAGTTCTATGAAATGATATAAGATGCACGGACAATTAAGGTTCTGGTGGGTGACTCTGGACAAGATATTTCTGTATTAATTTTTTAAAAAATAAGTTGAAGGAAGACAAAAAGGGTCCATCTGAAACCATAAAACTCTGACACAATGCAAGCTGTGCAAGTCAAAGCCCTCAAATCTGTCTGGCAACTGCTGGAGCTGTTCTGTGTGTGTACAGTGGTGGAGGTGTGGTTTCTGAAGCCACTCCATCCCTCTGTACACAAAACTCTGCATTTCTGGACTTTGCAGCAGTGACCACAAGCTTCTATGTCTCCTACTTTGTTTCCTTAAGGGTTTCTCAATCTGTCTTCCTCTTGAGCAAGTTCCATGAGATACACTCATTTTATCTAAGTCATTTATATTCCTCTTTGTGTTTGTCCTTTTAAGGTAAAATTTGTTTCAGTTTGGGTTTTGTGCCAATGAAATTTCTCACTGTCCTGATGTTCAGGCCTGAAATGTCATTCCAGGGAGGTCTTGTGAGATAGTGGTCTCTATACAAAATAATCAGGTTCATTGAAATACACAGAAAAAACCCTACTCATGTAATACACGTGTGTGCTTTTCAAAAGAATGACCTTCTCCATGTGCTTATCCATTTATTTCACTGGAACTATCAGTTCAAGTTCAAGCAAAGCACTTTCACAAGATGACCCTATCTATGATAATACGTTCATGACACCTAACTCAAGATTCAGATAGGATGGCAGGCAAGCATACAGGAAAATGGTCATCCAGTGCCCTTCTGTCACTTAGGTTCAGAGTACACATATGAGATTTATACTGACAAGCAATGTACATTTTTGATATGTATATTTTCTCAGAGGCCACCTGTACATTTTGTGAAGGTTAAACTAAGCTTGCATGCAACTTAGATGCATCAAGTGTCAGCTTTATATGCTTTGTTTAGTTTGTAGCGCTCATGCTCTGAGGGGTATCCCTGAACAAATATCAAATAAAACTGTCAGTCTCTCCTCTCTAGTAATTTTCAATACATATGCCATAATGTTTGATTGATATTTTTCTTTGTTTTACACTATCCTGGTGAGGATTCCACTATGTTGGTACTAGGAAAACCCAAAAGCAAAATAGTACTGACTTTTTTTTTATGTGCTTTCATCCTGTCTACAAGCAGAAATCAAAACTTGTGAGTCCTCTCCTTCCTCGAACTTTAATCCACCACTCCTCTAAACATTTACATCAGAAAAGATCACAAAGCTTCTAAAATAATGTAGAAAACACTATAAAAAGCATATATGAAAAATCCAGGCCAGTTAGGCCACTTATCAGACATCTATTTGCATGACAAGAATAGTCATTAATAAAGGAAAACTTTGAAAATAGTGTCCTCATATTATTTGTATGTAAAATTCTGTGAGTGTATCTGTCATTTTATTGTTTCTTAATTTTCTCAGGTGATTGTGTAGTTACGGCTGTGGTCAAGAGTGTAAATGACAGTAAAAATTGTATTTATCTACTTATCCTTATTTGGTGTTTGTGTAGATGTGTGTGTGTGTAATATGTGGTGTGTGGGAGTTGTATGAGTCCTTAATCTCATGATGTAATGACATTGGGTCAGTTTTGATGGTGATGAAATTGTAGACTCTATTAAATGTTTTATATTATTATATTGTGTGTGTGCATGTGTGTATGCTTGTATCAGGGCTTTAAATCTTAGCTTCCTGTTCTTTCTTGGTTTTTCCCTCAAGGCTACCACTCTCCGCATCTAGTATTTTGCTGTTAGAGAAAAGATTCTTAAGGATTTGTCTGCTGAGGCTAACTTTGAACATTTATTTTACTATCTCAACATTCAGAGTAGCTAGAATTACAGATGTGAGTCACTGGTTCCTAGGCAATGATTATTTTGGTATAACAAGTTTAAAATAGAAATAGGGGGAAAAGAGAAATATTTCTAGTTCTACTGCAGAAAAAGGAAGTTAAGAACTCTTGGTAAAGGATTTTTGATTGTAGATATTTTATGTAAGACCAAGGAGCCAGTTTGTTTCTGACTAGGTCTCATCTTTTTATTTAAAACATTCATCTCCATAGGGTGCTGTTTCTTTTTCTGCATTTCTGAAAGTCTTTCATCCTTCAAGACTCAGTGAAATTATTTCCTCTTTCAAAACTGATGTTTATAGGGGCTGAAAGTTTGGCCTAGTGGTAGAGTGTTTGCTAGTATATAAGAAGGCCCTGGTTCAATTTCTTGGTACCACATACAAAGAAAAAGCCAGAAATGGTGCTGCGGCTCAAGTGGTGGAGCTCTAGCCTTGAGAAAAAGAACCCAAGGATAATGCTCAGGCCCTAAGTTCAAAGCCCAGGACTGGCAATAAATTAATTCATACATACATACATACATACATACATACATACATACATACATACATACATACAGTTTATATATAAAAATAAGCCTTTTGGCCAGGCGTGGTGTCTTACACCTGTACTTCTAGGTACTCAGGAGGATCACGGTTAAAAGCAAGACTGGGTACTAAACTCCAAGAGATTCTTATCTCCAATTAACCTCCAAAAAAACCAGAAAGTGTGGCTCTGGCTCAAGTAGGAAGGTGGTAGACTTGAGTTGAAGGGTTCAGGGACAGCGTCCAGGTTCAGAGTTCAAGCCCCACGACCAGCACACACACACACACACACACACACACACACACACACACACACACACACACACACACAGAAAGAAAGAAAAAGAAAAACAAAGAAGCTTTTTGTCCTTAAAACTTCCCTGTTAATTTATGTTTCTTTCTTAAATTGTTTTATCACTTTTGCCTCATTTTTCTCTACTTATATAAAAATGATTTTGACAAAAGATTTAATAATTATGTCATTATGCATTATATCCTACATAGAACAGTAGTTCAGGTTCATGACAGCTTAAAAAAGGAAAAGGAGACATCACTTTTATCCTTTGTAGTAATATAGCTATAGATCATCACAGAAAATTAAGTTTATAGATTACTTAGCTAGATTAGTTACTAAAGAATTTTCCACAAGCCTACTGATGAAGTAATAAATCAGATTTCCACTGATTTAGCAGGTTCAAACACTTAACAGAGCCTATTTGCATATACAATGAGGACCACAGGACATCTGTACCTCACAGATGTCTTCTGCATGGATAAGAACCTTTAACAGGGCCAACTGAATGAGATATCCCAAAGATATCACACATAAAATAGTTTGATTTATTGTTGGACTTACCTACGTTGAAAAAGTACAACATTAGCAAAAATCTATCCCACTGAAATATAGAATTGTTGGCTCATTCACATTGTCATCTGAGCCATTTAAAATTTTAATGATTGCAATAGTCTGTATTAGAATTTTTACTGAAATTTCCATTATTTAGAATGTGTCAGAATATGTCTAAGAGAGCAAACAATGTTACAATGCAATAAGCAAAAAGGCTGATATTTAATTATATAATGTTTGGAAGTTTTTAGATCATAAAAATTACAGTTTATATAGTGTAATAGGATAAAATAATTGTATTATTATATATAACTAATAATCTTGTAATCATTGTTTTAAAAGAATATATACAACCAACGAAATGAATTCACTAAAACCCATTATAAATAGCCACGCCAGAAAAGAAAAAGGAATTCTTTTAAAAATAACCTCAGATGGGGTTGGGAGTTTGGCTTAGTGGTAAGAGTGCTTGCCTAGCATTCACGAAGACCAGAGTTCGATTCCTAAGCACTCCACATACATAGAAAAAGCCAGAAGTGGTGCTGTGGCTCAAGTGGTAAAGTGCTAGCCTTTAGAAAACCCAAGGACAACGCTCAGACCCTGAGCTCAAGCCACAGGACTAGCAAAAAAAAAATAACCTCAGATAATATTTTGTAAAAGCTTTAAAATATTGAATTGGAATATATGTGTGTATGTACGTATATATAAGGCCATATAGTATGACGCTAAATGAAAGGACTTCTAGGATATAGAAACAAAAGCCATATAATGAATGATTGTTATCCTTAATGTACTATGTTATATCTCATCTCTTTTGCTGTCCCTTGGTTATCTCATATTGTTACAGTATCCCACTTTGTTACCTGATACATCGGATATATTTGGTTATTTGAAATTGGATAGGAAAGGGGGGAAAACAAGATGAGGGGTGGGAGTGAAGGGGAGGGAAATGGGGATCAAGACATGTGAAAGGGTATCAATGTATGTGAATTAATGCACCTCCTATCTGGCAAATATCATGTAACCCTTCTATTAATTACAATAAAAATAAATGAAAAAAGAAACATGGTAAAACTGAAATATATTACATATTACACATTTTATATATTCCAGAAGCAGAAAATTTGAAATATATTACATTTTATATATCCCTATATTTCTACAACCATTATATATTATGTATAATCACAAATATATTCATATGTGTGCTTTAATCTTCAAGTGGCTTTTAAGGGGAATACAATTTAAAAAGCCCACTTATGTTTCTAGTGCATGTTTATCAGGGAAAGTCTTAAAGTTGGCAGATATTGAGCATTGATGTAATTTCAGTTGTGCACAAAATATTAAATAGATAAAAGTGGTCAGAATTGGGGGGAAAACTTTGACAATGTATTTTAGCTGAAATGTTTTTCTATCCATTGATCTAACATTTCTACTGTGTCTATTCATTCTATAAAAATATTTGCACAATATACCTACATATATAAAAGTAAAATGCAACAGTATGTGTAGCTTTATGTACTTTTAAACCAGCAATTGTATCAGTGCTCAGAAGTAAGTTGATAAATATATTAATAGGTTGTATGTTATACATATGTTATATATAGAAAGATATCTTATGCATATCTTTAAAATAGAGGATAGTATGTTAAAGAACAACATTAATAGTATCATAACATTTTGTTTAAAATAAGAGAATGATTATTTTATGAAGAAAATATAAAATGTGATGGAAGTCATAAAAATATCTGACTGAAGTCATCTCATGAGGAAGAATTAAGAGAGATATTGCATATCTTGAATATATTACTCAGTTGCAGAATTTATTTTTACCAAGTATGTTGCTGTAGTCCAAAAAGAAAATAAAATTCTGTTCAAAGAGATCAAATAACATCTTACAATCAATTAATTCAAATGGGTAAAATCATTAATCTTCCTGAAAATAACATCATATGTATTTAATAAAGATGTAGTTTAATCCAGATTTTATAGTATATTAATTTCTTAAGAGATTCTCATTGGTATATCAAATTACTTGTCACAAGTTTAACAATAACATCTATTTAGAAATGACTAAAATAATATCATTAACCTCTCTTCTATGAAATTATTATTTTCTCAAATTGGGTGTGGACTGAATTTAAAATGTACTTCTCACAAGAAATTTTTTTTTGTTCACTGAAAAGGAGTCAAAGTAATTCTACAAGTGAAAAGATTAGAAAAAGCTTGATGTCATTTTCCAGTCATTTCATAATGTTTACTCTCCTTTTCATGCACTACATTTTAATCACATTTTACTTTAAACAGTAAGAATAATGAAAGTCTCATTTTATTCTTTAGAAAAGTGTATTGCCATAAGTAACAAATAGAATACTGACTTTTAAGTGGACAGCAATAGTTACTCTTGTGTAGTCTTAGACTCATTCTGTACAGAATTGGTCTAAGAAGATGCATCATTAAACCTTTTTTTTTCTTTTTCTAAGACAGGTATTAAATAAAGTATATTCTCCCTGGTCTTTTGCACTTGAGGGTTTATATGATCCTAATAAGTACATTCTATTGTATGCATAATTGCAGTATATAAATAATAAAATTTATTTGATACTTTGTAACATTTGATATACCAACTATGATCATGGTTTTAGTCCACAGTTGGAGAAATCTCTCTCATACACTTAATGGTGTGCAGCCACACTATCAACTACTGTCCCTGAGACAATACAAACATCACATGGAATGCAGTCTCTACTGGTTAGCCTTAAACTTTACTCAGTCACTAAACAATGAGAAATATTGGGCTGTTTTTGTTAAGGATTAAGAAATGCTTCTTGAAACAGATAAACATTTGTCCCTTCTGGGAGCTTTTTCAGCAGTAATGCATCATTGTGCCTGACCAGCCCTAGAAACCTTGGAAAGACAAAATATGTACATGCTGGTTGTTAAGCATATGTGATATGTTTTGATTTGTCACCTGGCAACCAAAAGTTTTTTTTAACTTTGCCAAAAACCAAGCTTGTAGAGACTCTAAAACTGCTTAATTTTTACTTTCATAAAATATAACCCAAGGTATATTTGTGTTTTGAGAGCTCATTGTACTTCTGAAGCTTGGGTAGACTTTGCCAAGGGATGTCTAGCTTCATATTCAGCATGACAGCTTCAGTTTAGTGCACAATTAGTGCTAATGATTTTAAACTTTATATCAGTTTAATGTCTTTGTCATGCTTTGATTTTGCCAGGAAAGTTAAAGAACCACACAACATGGAATCAGAATATGAATGCTCTCATCTGGCTTCACTGTTTTGTTAAATTGGCTTTGAAGTTTCATAAAAACTTGCAGTTTCCTGACCCCAGTTTCTTCATTTGTAAATTAAGGTTGATTACAAAGTTAAAAAGTAATCCTAGCTACATGGGAAACAGAAATAGAGAGGATCCAAGTTCAAGGACAGATTGGGAAGAATGCTCAAGAGAACTTCATCTCAACCAACAATTCCCCATAGTAGTAAACCTGTAATTCAGGCCTCTGTCTAGGAGCCTGAGGTAAGGAAGAGAACATTTTCAGTCTAGTTTGGGCAGAAAATGTTTGTATGATTTCTATCTCAACAGAAAAAATTTAGGTTCAGTAGTACTTATTTGTCACTCAAGCTACCTAGGAAGCATAAATAGAGTATTTTGGCCCCATTCATCCTGGGACAGAAAGCAAACCCCAAGATAAAAATATCGATAACAAAAGTGTCAAAAAATATGGCTTAGTTTGTGGAGTACCTAACTTGCAAGCATATAAATTTAAAATGAAGAATTGTCCAAATAGCTGTAGAAAATATGGAGGACGGTATCTGATTTATAAATGAAAGGACCATCGAAGATGTTCAGTTTAGACCCATCTACGCTTGTCTCTCAATACTACCCATTGGTGGCAATAGTTGCCTCAAGTTAAATCTTCCTGTGTGCTTTCATATAGGTCTATTGTTACAGAAGGTAAGTACTTCTAAAGTAGCATGGGGGTGTAATCAAATTTACAGAGCACTGATAGTATAATTACTATCTTTATTAGATAGTAAGTAATTTTTCCTTTCTTCTTTTTATAAAATGCTGTTGATTCTTTCCCCTTATCTCATTTCCAATCTGTGCCTATAACCATATAACAAGCCATGCTACTTCCACCAACTTAAATTGATTATCTTGATTTTCACAAACTAGAAGACAACCTGAAAGACTGAACTAAACTAAGGGATCAATTGCAATTGGGAAAGATTCAATAATTAAATGGAGTGATTTTCCTCAAATAATTCCTCATAGAAGTTTCTCCATCCTTATAGTCTAAACTGATGTTCTTCCATCACTGCCTGTGACATCCAGAGTCTCTGGGGTATGTGAGTAAATATTTGTCACTGGAGACTATGAGCCTATGGCAAAATAGTGCATTGCAACATGATTTGTGTTTGTTCAGAGAAAAGACTCATATTTTTATTATCCTAATGATAGAAAAATTGCTCTTGCAACTTGTTCCAGTAAAAGAGAAAAAAAATATATTCTTAAATGCTAAAACAATAGTAGCCTCTTGGTTGAGTGATGTGCCACTTAGTAATAATGCAGTACATTTTGAGCAGATATGTAGTTTTTCAAAGACAAACATCAAGTAGAAAGAAAAAGGTTATGTCACCTTCACCCTCACAGTACTGTCATTTATATGCTATCAGCTCATTAAATTCACATTAGGATACTCCATGGGACTTGAGTTGCTATTAGTGCACCTAAAATGGCATAACAAAATCTCAGTTCACTTTAAGAGAGATGGCATTGCGACATTTTGTATTTCATCACGGAATTATTACAGTCTCAGATGTATTCTGCTGTGATGGTAATGGAAAGAGGAGTACGAGAGAGGAAAGCAGTCCATTTGTTGATCCCTTGGGAGAGTAAAAGAAAACGTGAAGTTTGATTTTAAAATAATTTAAGGAAGTGAAAGTAAAGCATTAACAATTTAACCCCAGTATCAAAGTAAACAAAATGTTGCATTTTGAGATTGGTGTTTGGGAAACTCAGGAACAATAAATATCCTAAATACCTCTGGATTATTTCTTCATTTATATTCACAGTAGATAACCTACTGGACTCCATATTACCTTTAAAATTTCTCAGTCTCACCAGCTATAATCTTCATCTTCACCCTGGGTAGTCCTTCAAATGCAAACTGTTCTAGAAAAAATGTTATGAATGTGGAATGCTGTTCTACAATTGTAAAGCTTTATCATGATGGCAAACTAAGATTTGTCTTCTCTCTTGACCTACAAGCATCAATATAAGTTTAGTAAAACATTTTTAGTACTACTTACCATTACTAATTGTGTGTTGGTCTGAAGTAGTCATCAAAAAAGAAGCCTGGCATATTGGTGGCTTGTATATGCTAACAAAATTAGCCTTGCTTCTAAAAGTCATTATGCACAGGAGAATTTTTAGACTCAGCAAAGAGAATTAAGCAAGAATAAATAGTTGATATGAAGTACAAATAACCAGAAACAAATAAATAAAATGTTTAATATGAGATGACATTATATAGTAACATAAGCAGGATCTCTTTTAAACATCACCTCTCAGCGTAAGAAACTGGATTTATGCTGAAGAAAAATAGGATTTATTTAAATTCTTTATGTTGTTTGTTCGTTACAGTTATGATAATGTCTCTTGATTGAGAATTTGTAGTACATTAGCGCATACAAAATACACAAGAATTTTAAAGTTCCTGATTGCTGCTTATTTTTTAAAGTAACTATCACCTAACTTAAAAATTAAATAAAATTCCTGAAAATATAAGTATTTGTAGTCTATTATAGGACTTGACCTGTAATTATTTATACTTTTTCTGTATAATTGTCTCATCTAAAAGATGAAGGGAAAATTAGATAAATAATACAATACCCTAAAATTCTCAGCCTCTTGGTTTTATAGACAACAACAAAGTGTCCTGAATAGGAAGAAAAGAAATCAAAGATGTTGGTTTTTTCAGGGTACTCATGATATAGAAAATTGAAATAGTCAGTTATTGATTCTGGCCTCAGTTTTTCTTTATACAAAGTGAGAACTCTTTTGAATTACAAAAATAGCCTGAAGTCCTTTTACACTTTTGTGCTCACAATTTTACCATGTGATCTAGGTAAGATTCTAAAAGTTACAGTACCATTTGCAGTTATTAAAACACTCAGACAGGCAGGAGTATGGCCTACTGGTAGAATGATTGCCAGGCAGGTATAGAGCCCTGCATTCAATTCCTCAGTATCACATACACAGAAAAAAAACAGAAGCAGCACTGCGGCTCAATTGGCAGAGTGTTAGCCTTGAGAGAAACATGTCCAAGGATAGGACAATGCCCAGGCTCTGAGTTTAAGCCCCAGGACTGTGAAAAAAAATACCCTCTGACAAAATAAAACAAGAAGCACAGCTAACTAGATCATAGGAGATCATAGATTAGCTATGTAAATAGATGAATAAAAATTTCATAGATAGTTAAATAGGTGATAGATATCAAGATAGACAGAAAGATAAAGCATGGTTGTTTAAGTTGCAAAGACTTATGCAGTCCTCTATTTACCTGGGAGTGAAGCAGAACTGGTGGTATGATTCAGTTTGAAGTATAAGCCACCTGAGAAATGGATGGGATAATGGGATAATGGGATAATAGCATATATCCAAATCTGGAAACAGAAGACATGAGATGCTCTTGTTCAAGCAGTGAGTTAGGAAAAAAGAAAACTCTTCCTCTGAAACTGGATGATTCCCAGGCATCCACCCTGAGAAAGACATTCTATTTTCAAAGGTTAATATCATCTGGAAGCATACTCATAGGCATGTTTGTAAATTATATTAAATTTAAAAACACCTAAGAGAGTCAGATTTTCCCATAAAATAACTATCACAGAATATTTGCATTCAATCTACTGTCCTACTGAAAAGAGTTTAGAAAATTTAGCTGAACATGAACTCAGGGGAAGAAGAAAAAAATTAGTAAAGAATCTAGTGTTTTCTGGGGCTTTTAGTGTTATTATCTTTTAGTATCAACTCAGTTCATTAGAATATCTGTCTAATTTTAATACACAAATACCTGATTTATAATCATTCCAATTAGATCATAAAAATGAATTCCATACAGGATAGATGCATCACTAAAAGTGAGATTTTAAAGAACAAAGATTCAGAAACCCCCAAATACCCTGTAATTTCATGTAATGCCTGTCCAGTTAGTGAGATGGAGTCTTGCCTTCTATTTTTTTCAGCTTTACATGGCAGATATCCAGGTAAATTCTCTCAGGAATATTTGTATTCAGCAAAAATTATTATTGTAAAATGATATGACTTTAATGAGAGGAGGTAAAGAATTAGCTGGCTTTAGGAAAGAGTTTTCAAGGGAATCCAATTCATTTCTTTAACTCTCTGAAAGGAAATGTGTAAGAGATAATCATTTCTCAACTTGAAAATAAGTTCTGATCTATATTTAATATGTTCAATGCATCCTTGAAATTGTATTCTAAATACTACCCATCTTTGAGTCACTAAGTGCAATGCCTGTGTGTAAGCAGAGATACCTTGTTTACTTATATTTTGTGACTTGTGCTGGGAAATGACCATGTTTCATTTTTTTGTTGGTCATATGACTTGAACTCTGGGCCTAGGAACTGTCCCTGAGCTCTTGGCAATTCAAGGCTATTTCCCTACCCCTTTAGCCACAGCACCATTTCCAGTAAACTACCATCTTTGGAACACCAGTGACTGTGATTGTGTGTCCCTGAGATTTGCATTTGCCCTCTCCCATTAAAAAGTGATAACAGGGACAGGAATCTGGCCTAGTGGTAGAGTGTTCGCCTTGCACAAATATCTAGATTTGATTCTTCTGTACCACATACATAGAAAAAAGCTGGAAGAGGTGCTGGTGGCTCAAATGTTAGAGCTCTAGCCTTGAGGTAGCCCAAGAACAGTGCTCAGGCCCTGAGTTCAAGGCCCAGGACTGGCAAAAAAAATTAAAAAAGCAATAACAATGGCCAGGAGGTTGTCCTAGTGGTAGAGTGCTTGCCTAGCATGCTCGAAGACCCAACCAAGTTCAATTCTTCAGTACCACATACACAAAAAAGCTGGAAGTAGAAGTGGTAAGTGGCTCAAGTGGTAGAGTGCTCACCTTGAGAAAGCCTAAGGACAGTACCCAGTCCCTGAGTTCAAGCCCCAGGACTTACAAAAAATAAACAATAACAAAAATTTACAAAATAAAATTTCAATATCAGGCAGCAATTGAATGTTATGAATATACAGCCTGTGTGAGGATATCAGGCTACTTGAAATTATCATACACTATATAAATGCAGTCATTAAATCATACCTTGAGATTTAAGGGTGACATCATTTGACACAATACAAATAAGTTTAGCCTTTTGGAGAAGGAACCCTCCCTAGGGAGGCTATTTCACACGTCTTCATGATAAAACTAATAGGCCTTCTAAAATTTAGCTAGGAGTGCTGGAAATTTCTTCCCTCTGCCCCACAGGAAAGACAGTAATCAGAAATGTAAGTGCTGAAAGATAAGCTAGAAAGTAGCTAATTGTGTGAAATAGCCCCATGTTGTAAAGGCATATATAAGTGATAAGGAACATTCTAGCTAATTTTTTTAAAGTTAAAAAGTTAAAATATAAAATGAAACTAGTAAAGACAGCCAGGATTTGTTTAGCAGTATATCAGAGATGGTATTATGCTACGTTCTTCACTTTTTGGCTAGTAGAAATGTGACAAGCACAGAGGAAGGTTTGAGTGTATTATTACTGCTTGAACAAGATACCCCCTAATCTCATACAATGGCTTTGGTTTTCCCACCTGATTTACCACAGAAATCAACTGACCACATTCTGATCTCCCAAGAAGACATTTTTACTGAGAAGTAGCATGCACTTGCCAGCTGATGCAAATATTGGGTTACAGAGTACAATACGTCCATTCAATGTAAGTGAAACAATTGGCATTCTAGTTTATAAATCTTTTTCTTGCAAGTTTATTTAGGACTAATGAGTCTTCTAGAGCCTGACCATCCCTGGGAAAACCTTTAAAATAGTGTTCTTGACACCAGAAATCCAAGATACACCCTCTGCTTCTAAAGTAATTTCAGGAAATCTTACAGAAATGCAGTGTGCTCCCAAAGAAACATGTCCATCAGGTCCCTTTCCATTTCTGGTGATCACAAATGAGAAAAATCTGTTCCAAATGCCTCAAAGTGAAAACACTTAATTGGTCCCACATTCATTGCCTTGGCCTGAAATTCATATTGATTATTAATATAATATTGTATGAAATAAGTTGAATTAATATTGTCCAGTGTGGTACTGACCAATATCCCACATTCTTCATATGAAGCTCTCCAGGAGTATACAGTGGATACCTATGTTTTGGAGACATCAGCAATTTGGGGCCTATTATGATAGTAAGAATGCAATCTGATAACGTAAACAAATGCAATCTCAGTTGATAACTGGATAGATATACCTCACACTGATCCTCGGCAAAACTTCACATTGACAGTCTTCTCTCAGCTTCCTTTGTAAGATGGTCCTTTCTCAACAAAGGATCTACAGTATACTTTCTGGATTAAAGAAGATTAATCATGGCAGACCTCTCATTGGAATTTGCTGTTAATGATTTGCAATACTGGTCATATCTCACTTCCAGAATCTAAGGAGTCATCCAATAAACACCTCCTCAGCTTATGTGTCTTCAAAGAAAGAAGAAATAATTTGGAATTCCTAAAACAACCACAGATCTTGTTTTTTATGACTTTTGTTCTCGAAACTTCCTTAGCTGTACCCTAATTTTTCTCCATAAAATGGAACAAGATGCTGGATTATACAGTACCATGTGTTCTCATATCCCAGAGAAACAGAATAAGGGGCAGAGATATGTAGATGACAGATTATTGACAGAGACATAGACAGACAGACAGTGATCTCATAAATAAGGCAACAATAAATATCCTTAATTGAGAGTAAACATTCTTAATTTACATCCTAGTAGGAATCAAAATTTATACTTGAATAAGCTACAATGTATTTGAATTCAAGAACCAGAACACAGGCCTCTGAATACCCAAATAATAGGAAATAATAAATTCATGTAAAATGTCAGGAAGTAAGTTATCACTTGAAGGTTTTATGGCTCAACTTTTCCATCCAAGTACAGGTCTTTCCATTTTTTGGACTGACCATTCTCAGTGCATAGCCAATAGTTGCCCTTCTTCACACTAGACCACAGTCTATTAGTGAAGTGATTAGACTGTGGGCTATGTGAACAGATTTCAAATCAGAATAAAAGTGTGGAAAGATTTTACTTCTGCATTCACAAGCAATATATTTATTATCACAGTTTTTGTTTTGCTTTTAAGTGTTTACTTCATTGTTTTATGTATAATTAAACATATACCATAAAATAGCAACAATGTTTTTTGCATAATATACAGCTATCTTTCGTGCATGTGAAAATGCTTTATCTTACAGTATTAGGTGATAATAAATCCCCCTATTTAACATATTTATCACAGGTTGATATTAATTTTTCATCTGGTTCAGGAATAATTCGCCCTTGTCATATGTTCCACAATCTAAATCATGATATAAATGTTCAATAACACTGAGGAAAGTACTATGAATAAAATACTTAGTAGTGTTTTGTTACTAGTAGAAGAAAGTGTGCATGAGAGTTTCACTTGCTGTGCTTCCTCCTTCTAATTGCCAGTAAAATGTTATTCTTGTTCTCATTCCACATTCAGGCTTAGATTTGTAGCTTCCTGATTCATACCTTTCTTGCTCAAAATTCCTTATTTAACTGTCCACATGTTATAACTTTCTCAAATATTTTTTTAGCTTTTGTTCATAACAGACACTGTGTTATCTTGCAGATGATGGAGAAATGTTTTGAACCTCCTCAGGGTTCTAAATTGCACAAGTCTTTGTGACTCTGTCCCATCAATTCATCACAAATAAAGCAAGTATATAAATAACAGAACATATGACATCACAATTAAACAATCCATTGGGAATTGCATTATAAAATAGGATCCCAAGCTGAGTCAACACCATCAACAAACACCAACCAATACCAAAACAATGTATTACTAGAAGAATTTTTCCATTGTTATTCAAATAAGCAGCTTAAAATGACAAATTCTTATGCAAGGTATAGTGGATCAAGTTTGAAATCCAAGGGTGGTGAATAAGGGAAGGAACACAGTATATGGTGAGCTTTGTGCAAAAGTTCAAAATACTTTATCTCAACCAATACATGATCACAATTATCCAGGCTACAAAGAAGCCCAATAGCATTGATGCATTCATGTCACTCCAATAATATGAACAGGATGAGCAGGAGGATCAAAGTCCAGGTTAGTTTAAGCACAATGTGAGACTCTAACTTGAAAATGACCAAGGTAAAAAGGAAATGAATGTGGGTTGGGTTTGACTAGTTGGCAACTCTGAGTTTAATCCCCAGCACCATCACTGAGAAAGAAATGCAGATATATTGAAGACTAACGGATTTCTATAGGCTTATCAAGAACTCCTAAGTTTTAAGTGCTGAAAATGGACAAGTAGGTCTGTGCTTGTTTTATTCAGAATTCTAACAGTCTGTCCTTCACACAGTGACAAAATGATAATACCCAATGAACAGTTGATAAATAAATGATTAAATTCAGGTAATTAATTTGGAGAGTACAAACCACCATATTTTTGTAAAGATAAAACCATTAGTTTTCTATTGAGAAAACCACAAACATAACCACGTAATACCCCTTGTTTTCAAGTAAGACCATTTCATATGATGCAAGATATGTACATGAATTAGAGCTTAACAAAGTGGTTCTCCAGAAAATGAGATCAAAGTCAAGAATAAAATCTACCATTCTGTTTTTATCTCTTCTTCCTTTTAATACATTTTGTGTTAGTTAAACACTATGTTGTGTTAACCAGTATGCAATTACTATTTATGTGACCACCATGAATATCTTATACATATGTAATCTTATTTGAAATATACATTGAATGATAGATTGAATGATTGACATACAATCTTGATGTATCAAGTTTATAATTCCATTTAATCAAATATGTGTATATATTTAATCAAATATATAACTAATCACATATACACATAAAATAAAACACCTTATTTCATATAGTAATATGTTGCCAGTAGTCTTCCTGCGAGGCTGTCTTTGAACTATATTCCTCCTCAGATCTCTGACTCCTGACAAGCTTAAATTACAGATATGAGCTATCAATGGCCAGCTCTCTTAATAACTTTAAAAAATAGTAAACTTTTATTCATAATACTCACAATTTTTCTTATTTCTTTGCATATATTTAATCTCAGTCTAATATCATATCCTATTTGCCTCATGAATTTTCTAGTTCCTGCTAATATTTGTTTTAGTGCAGATCTACTAAAACTGTAATGTTTTGTTGAAGTTTGTTTTATTCTTTGCAATACATAGTTTATTTTTTATTATGAGAGGTTTTTTTTCAGGTTAGATCTCTTCCTTAAAGGAAGAGAAGGGTTTTTCTTCATAATTCTGCTAAAAAATTTACTGTAAGATATGTGTTTCTTAGTGATTGGTCTTCTCCCACAACAGCTTACTTTAAGTATTCTCTTTCTGTCTTGTTTTCAACTTGTTTAATATGACATTTCCAGTTTATTTACCCAGTTGTAATTTCCTAATCTTTGTTCATTAGTGGAATTTTTTATCCTGTTGGATATTCTTTGATATCCCTAGATCTGTGATTTGATGTGTATCATTTATTTTAGAACATTATTGGCCATTAATATTTTTGGCAGTTTTTTATTGTGATTAATAGAAGGGTTACATTATATTCATCAGATAGAAGGTGCATAACTTCACAAACATTGATATCCTTTCTCATGACATGGTCCCCATTTCCCTCCCACCCTCCCCCCGCTTATCTTGATTTCCCCCTTCCCTATCCAATCTCAAATAACCAATTAAGCACATATAAAATATATCAGATAACAAGGTGGAAAATTGTAACAATATGAGATAACTAAGGGATAGCAAAAGAGATGAGAGATCACATAGTACCTTAAGGACAACAGTCACTCATAATATGGCTTTTGTTTCCTTATCCTGGAGGTCCTTACATTTAGTGTCATACTATTTGGCCTAATGTCTTTAGATTTTGTTCTATTGTAAATCTCTGCTAGGAGAGCCCGAGGTTTCTACTGATTATGACAAATGAGGGAGATTATTGGGCCTTGGACATTTTTCTGTTGCTTTTTCTTCTGTCTGTATTTACATGATTGCAATTAGAAATTATATAGCTTCATTTTATATCTTAGTTCTTAGTAGCTTTTTCTGTTATTTTTTGTATTTGTGTAACTTAATGTAGAAAAGAATAAGGTCACTGAGTGTTTACTAGATCTAGTCTGAACAAGTCAGCCATATTTATATTACCATGTTCTCATTTCTAGCAGTTTTCTTTGTATTTTCCTCTTCTTTCTTATTAATCTGACTGTCCAATGTTAAATGGATTCAACTTATTCAGAAAAGAATATATGCAAAAATGGTGGTATAAAATCAGAGATGTATATATTTAATCAACTATATACTTAACCAAATATATAGTTAATCAAATATATAATCAAAATGGCCTTATTTCATATAGTATATGCTATGCTGCAAGTAATATGGAGTCCATGTAACTATGTTACATGGTCATAGAGAATTGGTAACAGTTGGTGACAATTCTTAATATTAACTTTATGATTCTGCTGATTACATTTTAATTTACCAATTCTCTTAGGAAATCCTTTGTCTTTTTATGCTCATAATAATTTCCCATAGAGAAAAAAAATGTCTTGTTTAGGAAAATGGAATCAAATTAATTGATTTTATTCCTTTAAATTGTATATACTTTTTTACTTAAGTTTTTTATGTATAGATCTGGAGTAATCTAGGTAAATTTTATTCCTTTCAATATTGTGTTTGCAAAATTTGATGTATTGACAGATAATAGGATAATAGATGTCAAAGTTCTCTAGTAATATAGTTTCTACAGTAGGCTGGTTGGTCAGTTTACATCATTCTGGGGTATATCAGGGGAAAAATACAACTTAAATCAGAAATGTTTATCTGGCTTAATTTTTCAAATGGTTGAGTCAATATTGGCCAGGTTTCATTGGGGTGAATCTGAAAATAATCATAAAGCGTAGGTGGTACAACAACAACACTCATGTCTTGAAGGAAAACAGACAGAGCTGAACAGGAGATATAAATGAAAACAGAGAAAGAGAGAGATGGGGAATACGTTCATGGTAGTCAAGCCATTAGTCATCTACTTTCTCCAACCAAACTGCATCTCTAGTTTCTATTACCATTCAATAAGGCCATCAAATTTTAAATCCATCAATGGTAAATCAGTTGAAGAAGGCAAAGTCCTCAAGAACCAATAACTTCTCAATAGTTCTACCAGATGGAGATGGATCTTTGAACACATGAGCATTTGAGGGATTAGGTCCTACCCAAGTTCCAACACTGGGATTCCAATTTACTCCACTCAACCTTCTGTATCATGCTGTCTCACACTGAATATCTGCTTTGCAAATTGGCTCGTAACACTCAATCATCACCTAACTGAAGATTTGGCAATGAGTGTGAGGAAAGAATCCTTGAAACTCAAAGAGCTAGTTTATGCCATGTAATTATTCTTTCTCCAGTTGGAGTTCTTGATCCATCTCTAAGAATAGAGTGTTCCATCATATGCAATTTGTCAGGTACCATGAGTTTTTAGAAATACTTAAAAGCAAATGGTTTTGTCAACCTGCCTCCTACATAGCGTTAGCTCCACGGGGGGGGGGGGGGGAGGGAGGGGAATTCTTTGTGACCTTTTTCATTGCCTGCCTTTCCTCTACTCAAGTTTCCATAAAAGAAACTCATTAGATTTTTGTTTTTGTCCAAAAACATAAGGGTCATCAAGGTTCGAGAAATAATGTACCCACTACTTGATGAATATATCTGTAAACCTTCTATATACAGACAATAAATACAATAAAAAAAGGAACTCACTATATATTTTCCCTGAGTCTTTTCCATACCTGACAAGTTTCTTAGGAAAACATACTGTGGTCTGTGTCAGAGATCTCTCCCCTGTATCTGTGACCCCAGTCCTTATTCTCTTCTCCACTCTACATACTGCCTCCCATTTGTCAATTATTCTAGCTGATTTATTACTGAAGTCTGGTCATATCTGCCCTAGGGAATCAAATGCTTCTATCCTGTCTCCATCTAGTTTCTTATGTTCTTGCTTGTGTTGTGATCCATTCTCTATAATGCGATCAATAAAGCTGTGAATTTGCAAGCTATCCAGCTTTTCTCTTTCTTAAGTGTGAAAATGGGCCTCCTAACTTTCCACTTCCGGAAACAGGAATTATGTGTCAACTAGACTAGACAGGAAAATATTTTCAAAAAAATTACAAATTATGTCGCAGTAAGGATTAATTCTCTACTTATTGTGAAATTGGTGACCAATTAAAAATATAAGTAACTCCATCATAAATATATTGGATATAGTGATATATTCTTAAGTGTGACCTTCAGAACTATATACTCATTTTGTAATACTGCATGCATAACAACAATTGCAATTTCTGTAAATATTTTTTTTAATTTTGTTAGATTTGTTTAATAAAGAATGCTACTTGTGATCTATATTATTGCCTGACTGTTGGAGATGACCATTTCTGTGAGTTTGGAACACTCTATGACAAGTAAAAGAATATGGAACTCAAAGTAATGGGCAATAATATTTGTTTACACACACACACACACACACACACATACACACACACTACACTGAAGTTTGAACTCAGGATCTCAAACTTGGCTTGCTCAGCTGGTTCACTACCACTAAAGTCATGTTGCATAGCTTTTGTGGTTGTTTTTGGAGAGTGAATTTATTGGATTTTTTGTTAGTCTTGGGACTTGAACTCACTGTTCTTGGGTTTTCTCAAGGCTAGAGCTCTGATACTTGAGCAGCAGCGCCACTTCTAGCTTTTTTTGTGTATGTGATACCGAAGAATTGAACCTGGGTCTTTGTGCATGCTAGGCAAACTCTCTACTACTAGGCCAAACTCCCAACCCAGGAATTTTTCTATCTGGTTAGTTTCAATCTATAATTCTTGGTATCTTCACTTTCCAAGTAGTGAGGATATCCTGGCTCACAAAGACTTAGCTTAAGCATTAAGCATGAATAAACCAACCAGAATCTACAAGTTTGAAGAATTGTGTGTTACGAGAATGAGGATCTGTATTGGCTGAGCTACAGAGACAATCATACAGTTGGCAGTTCAACTCATAATAGCTGCATACACATACATGCATATATATGTGTGTGTGTGTGTGTGTGTGCATGTGTGTGCGTGTGTGCGCGCACAAACAATAAATGAAAGAAACAAAGAAGTCAAATGGGTATGTGAAAGCAGAAACATAGGGAAAATACAACCTGGTTAATTTTTGTGTAACTTACTTCTTCCCATAAGCCACAGAGGTTGTTAATGTTTCATGGCAGGGAGCAGTTGATACAACTAGGTGGAAAGGTGATACCTGACTGCCCAGAGAAATGTATGGCGATGTTAAGATAACAATTTCTGTAGGTTCAGGTTTTGGATCAGTATGAATCAATGTATTGTGAAGTCTGCCTAAGATTTAGGCTGCATATGTTGAAATAGACTATTGTATTACATAAAGTGCCAGTTTATTTAGTTATTTATTATTATATTTTATTGTAAGGTATAGAAGGGTTACAGTTATATTTATCAGGTAGTGGATATATTACTTCTCAAACATTTATACCTTTTCTTATGTTTTTGTCCTCCTTTCCCTCTCTCCATCCCCTCCCAATCCTGTTGTTTTTCTGCTCCCCTTTCCTATTTCAAATAAGCAAATAAATATGTATACAATATACCAAGTAACAAAATCAGATGCATAAAATACCATTTTATTAAGAGAGATATTTTCAACAATGACTTGGGCTTTTGCTTCTTGAGTTTAGTTTAAAAGAGAAATGTACAACAAGAAAAATTTGTAAAAAGCATTTTGAAATTTTATTTTAGCCACTCTCATTTTTATGTCATGTGTAGTTGTATTATGTGCCCACAAAGTGAATAGTCTTAGTTTAACAATAGATACACAGATATCCAGTAAAACTTGCCCAAGAGATTAAATTTTGTTTCTGAAATTTAGAAGAGAGGTTAATCAAATGTACTAGAATATTTCTGATTCAATGAAACTGTTCTTAATACATAGAATTAGAACTCAGAATTTGAGATAGAATACTACAATTCAAGTAAAAAATAATAAAATTTTATTATAATATCAGAAGAACCTTAAATATCATTAAATTGAATGATATGCTTTTTCTCAACTTTTAATGCTATGTTATGGTTAGAATGATCTGGAAAATATCTAAAAACTAGAGTTTTTCCTTGTCTCTTACATAGTAACTTGTGATCTTATAGAAAGTACAAACTTATGTCTGTCCTACCTATTGAATTGAAACATGGTTTAAAGCCATCCCAGCCAAGGAAAGTCTGAGACTCTTACCTCTAATTACAAAAGCAAGCTAGTCTTGAGCCAAAGAGCACACACACACACACACACACACACACACACACACACACACACTGAAAAGTAAACAGAGATGAATCCCTACTTTGTCATGAATTGAACATAGGACAGTTGTGTACCTGACTTTATTCAATTTTAATAATGAAAGTGAATTACACAGTTGTTCAGACATGGTTAAAACTTAAGGATAACAGAAACATATTTTTAATTGCCTTCTGGCTATAGAATTTACCAGAACAGTGAGCTACTTTGAAAAAAATATTTTTAATTATTTTTATTGTCTAGGTAATGTATAGAGGGGTTACAGTTACATTCACCAGGTAATAGGTGCATTACTTCTTATACATTGATACCCTTCTCATTTTTTGTGGCCATTTCTTCCCTCCAGCCCCTCCCAATCATCTTGTTTTTCCCCCTTCCCTTTCCTATTTCAAATAACCAAATAAATGTATATACAATATACAAGGTAACTAAGTCAGATACAGTAACAATATGTGATTAACCAAAGGGCAACAAAAGAAAAGAGAAATAACATAGTACATTAAGAACAACAATCACACAAGATAAAGCTCCAGTGAGCTACATTTGATGTTTATTTGCAACATCACACTCTAGTGGCAAATTGCTCCCATTGCAAGCACAGAGTCCCTAGAGTCAAGGAAGGATTTAAAAAATACCTGACTAAGGGATGAGAAAATAGAAAAAAAAAAATCAAATTCAATGAAGTAAGTCAGACCCAGAGAAACATGGGCTCCATGTTTTCCCTCATGCCTTGGATAGTCCTAGCAAAGGTTCACAATAGTCCAATAACTATGTACAGATGACCACATAAAATAATGGTAATAGAAATGATCTCCATGATGTGGAAACAAGAGGCTTTACTGTTGTTTTGTTTTGCTTTGTTTTCCTTTTCCTTTTTGTTTTTTCTTTCTTTTTTTAACTGTATTGTTTGCAGTTATTTCTTGCGTCTTTCCTGCTTTTCTTCCATCTATTTTTTAAATGTTTTTTCCAAATTTGTTTCCTCCGTGTTTCAGATTTTGTACCCTATGTCTGGTATATAAGTTTATCTTATTTGGAGAAGGGTAGGGGAATCATAGAAATGGTGGACAAAGTATGAACCAAGGCAACAGCAATACTCTATAGAATATGTTGCAAATGAACTTGACAACTAAAGGGGGTAGCAGAGTCAGGGAGAAGGGAAAGCAGGAGAAAATGAAGGGGGGGGATGACAAGAAAGTTATCATCACCTTACTGTAATCCCTCTGTATATCACCTTTACAATAAAATAAGATGTAAAAAAATTAAAAAATACGTAGCTACATAAAATCACATCAGCTTCAAGAAAGAAAAGTATTAACTTATATACAAGTGAAAAAATTTTCTCAGATATCTAAACCAATAACTGAAAAAGGTGTAGAAAAGATATCATATGATAAAGTGTAGTCATTTACTGGCAGAAAATAACACAGATTTCATGTTTGTTTTTATTTTCTCACTTTACCCTATTTGCATTAGCAAAGTTAACTTCTAATTTTGATGAAAACCCAAGTAATGATAAATCAAACAAATAGATAAAAATATATCATGCTGAAAAAAGTAAAACTTTACACTGGCTTTTATTTAATTTGTTTTTTTAAGCCATGTTTAATTTTTCTAAGCTGGCATAGCCATTCCTCTGCACCACACTCTATCTCCACCACTCTAATCTATAATTTGTGTACGTTCACTTAAATCATTTTGCTAACAGACATTTATCCCAGAGAAACAATATTAGCCCTTCACATTTTGCAGTGAAGCAAGTTGCATCAGTTAAAATTTGCGATGGGTCTTAGGAAGCTAAGACATTTTTCAGCTACAGTCAGAATTTACCTATGTGCTTATGCACATAAAACTAGATATTTACATAGTTGTTTATAATTTAGAACTAACTTGCACGTATGAAAAAAGTAATGTTCTTTTGTTTCTCTAAGCCTGACTTCCTCACCTAACAAAAATTTAAGAGGTCCAGTAATTTCTCTGAAAACAACACAATATTTTTTGATGAATTACAGAAAAGTGTGTGTGTGTGTGTGTGTGTGTGTGTGTGTGTGTGTGTATTCCTGTGTATTCCACATTTTTCTTGGTCAATTTGTCCATAAATGCATCAGAGCTGATTCAATAACTTCACTAAAGTATGGTATATTCAATGAGGATTCTAATAGTGAACAACTAAACTACAATTTTGTTCAAAACACAAGCACATTAAAATGTGTATTGTTTAGGGAAGATGAGGTTAAAGGGATGGGTGCGGTGATTAATGGAGACAGAAAGAATGAGCAGTTCCAATATTTAATGTACAAATTTGAAAATGCAGCCCAGTAAATTGAAGGTATGTAAGCACTGGAAGGGAGGAAGCAGAAAGATGAAAGGGGTGACATTAATCAACATTTGTTGTACTACAATTATGATATGTCAAATGGAAATCCCTCAATATAACTTCTTAAAGATAGTAAGAGTTAAATATTACATAGAAAATTAGATAAATACGAAGTTATCCGTGTGGGTGAGTTTAAGAATAAGTTAAAAAAGAATAAAGTTCCATCATCAGTGATTGTTTCTGAAATTACTTTAAGCTTTTTAGAAATTAGTTTTGGCTTCATTAAATCTAAGATGTAATACATTATATGATGCATTGATATGTAATGTATGTCAACAGAAAAATGCTTTTACTCATAGAACTCCCCTAGGCCCCAGAAATTCCACTACTTGGCATTTACCCAATCGTTCAGAAACAAGGACAGACTAAATCCACCAGCACAACGATGTTCATTGCAGCACTATTTACCATAGCAAAGATATGGAACGAACACAGATGTCCCTCAGTTGATGAGTGGATCAACAAGATGTCGTATATATACACAATGGAATTCTATGCTGCTGTCAGAAAGAATGACATCTCCCCATTTGTAAGGAAATGGAAAGACTTAGGAAAAAATCATACTAAGTGAAGTAAGCCAGACTCAAAGGAACATAGGATCAATGGTCTCCCTCATTTGTCCTAATCAGTAGAAACCTTGGGCTCTCCTAGCAGACATTTACAATAGAACAAAATCTAGAGACATTAGGCCAAATAGTATGACACTAAATGTAAGGACCTCCAGGATAAGGAAACAAAAGCCACATAATGAGTGATTGTTGTCCTTAAGACACTATGTTATCTCTCATCTCTTTTGCTATCCCTTGGTTATCTCATATTATTACTATATTTCACCTTGTTATCTGATATATTTTACATGTGCTTAATTTGTTATTTGAGATTGGATAGGGAAGGGGAATATCAAGATGAGTGGTGGGGGCGGGGAGGGAAATGGGGACCATATCATGAGAAAGGATATCAATGTTTGTGAAGTAATGTACCTTCTATCTGGTGAATATAATGTAACCCTTCTATTAATTACAATTTTAAAAAAAGAAAACAAAACAAAACAAAAAATCTTATCTTGAAAATCTCCATGCAATTTTGGAGCAATGGCCACTACAGTGGACCAAACAATTTAAAATACCTGCAATCATGCCTGCCCCTGGAGACTCTCATCAGTTCATTTGTAAACAGAGACCATGCTATCTCATGTAGGCTCCTTGAAGCCTATATGATCTGATATTATCAAGTGCTAGTGAAAAATAATTATGTTATTATTAATTATAACTAATATCATTATCATAGTCTTATTAATCAGAAAAAAAGAAAAATGCTTTTACTAACAGGATGCTTATGGCTCATACTTGTCATCTTATTCGATAGGCTGAGGTCTGAGGATCATATTATGAAGCCAGCCTGGGAAGGAAAATATTTGAAAGTCTTATCTCCAATTAACTCGTGAAAAGCTTGAAGTGAAATTGTGGGTCAAGTGGTAGAGTGCAAACCTTGCCAAGAAGAGTACCTCAGCCCTAAGTTCATTTCTGAGTATACACACACACACACACACACACACGTAATAATTATAATACCAACTTGAGGATAGATCATCAATTGTGTCATTTAACTCAATTACACGGATGTTAGATGAATATTTAAAGATGTTATTTATTTATTTTTGTGCCAATCCTGGAGCTTGAACTCATAGCCTAGGCACTGTCCTGGAGTTTTCTCAATGTTACTGTTCTATCACTTGATTTTTTTTTTTTTGAGGGGCAGCGTTTGGGGCTTAAGGCTGCTGCCCTACCCCTTGATCTGGGTGTTGTCCCTATGCTCTTCAGCTCAAGGCTACTGCTCTACATCTTGAGATATATCCCCATTTCCCGTTTTCTGGAGGCTAACTGGAGATGAGTATCCTGGTCTTTAGTGCCCGGGCTCGCTTTGAATCATTCTCCTCAGATCTCAGCCACCTGAGTGGCTAGGATTACAGGCGTGAGCCACTGTGCCTGGCTTTGTGTTCTATCACCTGGGCACACCACTGGCAGCTTTTTCTGTGTAGGAACCAAGGAATAAAACTCAGAGTTTCATGCACACTAGGCAAGCGCGCTACTAGTAGGCCACACTCCTGGATGCTCAAAGATGTTTGATGTTTCCTTTGGAACAGAATGAAAATACTTATACTGATAGTACCACTTAAGCATTAATATGAATCAGCTAAAGTAAAGCCAACAACAATGACATGGAACACAGGACAGTCTTCTTTTGATAGAAGAAAAGAAGGTATATAATAAACTGTTTCACAATGTCGACTAAACCCAAATTTATTTGGACCATACAATCTCACTTGAACAATTTCTTTTATCAATGTTTATTTAAAGAGGTCACTATTTGAATTTAGCATGCTGAATTCCATAGCTGTTGACTCTCCCGAAATCTCTGAGTCTGAGATAGGTTCGGAAAGGTGGGATAAGTTTATGAGTAAAACCTTTTCAAGCTAGAAATAGGTCAAAATACAGCATGGTCAAAGACACAGATGAATTGTAGAAGAATGAAGATAAAGGTAAAATGATGAGTATTGAAGACACTAATAAAAAGAGAAATGCTTTCTTAAGTGGTTAGGTACAGCTGCACTACCAGGAAAGGCGTCTCTAGTGCACTGTGGCAAGTTCTTTCCTCTTTGCTGTCTAGTCACAGCAGCAGTAAAGAAAACAAATAGAAAAAAGAGATGCTGACTTTGCATTCTGAAGCAGGCTAACTGGTCTGGAATGTCAAAGCTCAAAGTTGATTTATAGGAAGGGACTCGTTTCCTGTTGGAGTGGAATAGTTTTGTTTTGTTTCGTTTTTTTGTATCATAACATCTTTTAAACTCAGAAAGCAAAACAATGATAATCTCAATATTCCCTCCTCAGTCTGGATATTGTATGTAGGAGCTATCAACATGCTATCATTTGAAAACCTGGAGAGATTCTGGCTTTTATTAGTTTTTATTGGAGTCTGCATTTAGCTGCCAATGGATAATTTATTACAATTTGTGTGTGTGTGTGTGTGTGTGTGTGTCTGTGTGTATGTGTCTGTGTGTGTGTGGTTTCAAAAGGCACATGGCATGAAAATACTTTGGATGTAGAGCATTATATATTCTGCCAGGTGCCTTAGTAGGTTTGTTTAATTTGATGAATAACCTAGGGAACTGTAATTTATAAAGATGGTATCAGCTCTTTAAAAAAACATCCTTTGAATAATAAATATGGTACAAATATTTCTATGTAACATAATGATACCCTTCCTAACTGTTGATTGTTGGGGATAAAATTTACGAGAACAGAGGCAAAGAATTTTATTAATTAGAGTTTTAGAAAAATATCTGCTAGATGCTCCATCAAGCATTTTATATAGGGTATCCCTCTGTTCTCATGAGAACACTGCTGGGTGGCCATCATAATTTTTTTCATTCTACCTAGCCAGAAATTACATTCGAAAGATAGTAATTCAATGAAGGATAGATTCATAGTAGAAAAGTTGGATCAATCCAGGTTGCCTATTTATTCCAAATTTCTATAAACCATGTGAGTCAAGGAATGTCCTTTAGCTGGGCATAGTAGCTTATGCCTGTAATCCGAGCTAATAAGGAGGCTGAGTTCTGAGGACTGAGGATCAAAGCCAGCCTGGGCACAAAAGGATGTGGAACTCTTATCTCTAATTAACCTCTAGAATATGGAAAGTGGGGCTTGGCTCAAGGTTAGGGCGGTAACCTTGAGCTGCAAAGTTCAAGGACATCACCCAGGCCAAGTTCAACCTCCATGACTCAGCAAAAAAAACCAAAACAAAACAAAAAAACAAAAAAAAACCCCAAAACTGTACATGAACAAAAGAGCATTGGAACAATGAAAAAACAAAATGAAACTAGTGAAATTCATGTATATTAGAAGTTACACACAGATTTTTTGGGTTGTTGTTTTTTTGTTTTTTGTTTTTTTTTTTTTTTTGCCAGTCCGGGGCCTTGAACTCAGGGCCTGAGCACTGTCCTTTGGCTTTCTCAAGGCTAGAGCTCTACCACTTGAGCCTCAGCACCACCTCTGGCTTTTTTTCTATGTGTGTGGTACCGAGGAATTGAACCTGGCTCTTTGTGCATGCTAGGCAAGCATTCTACCACTTCCAAACTCCTGGACCCACATACTAACTTTTTTAAGACAAACTGTCTTATGAAATTCGCATATTTTGAATATAGGTGGAAGATTGGCCTATCTCATCATATTCATCTCATTAGTGCTCTAAAACCCCCTACTAGATGGTATTGGTAGAGCCAGACCTCTACTCACACTGAATTTAGACACTAGATGCCTTTCTATAGTCACACCTTGAGTAGCTGTTCTGTCTAGAAGTATTTGAAGGCCTCATGAGCCCTTTTCTGTCCTTTCGTCCCCCTTTCCTTCCATTTAATTCTATTTTCTTGCAAAAGTGATGTATTGATGGGTTATAGTTACATAAGTACCGATTGGTATATCTCTTGTTGAACATTAATGACCCTCCCTTATTTTTTCTCCCATTTTTCCTCTTCCCCACTACTCTCCCCCCACTTCTCCCTCTATCAAGTTAGGTCATATCTTACTTTTCCAACAGAATGTTGGAGAGATGTTGAGGACAGTCACATATGTATTTTATGTTTTATGATGATCTCTCTACTAGCTGAATTTGACTAGAATGGAAGATATCAGGAAACAAGAACAATTCAGACAGTTTTAGTTGGTGAGAAGGCTTGTTAAAGATGTGTGAGCTTCAGGTTCGTATGTTAGTATGAGATAGTGAAAAGTTATGTAATATCCCCGAACCTTTCTTCTTAGAGTAGGCACATAATTGTAACAACATACTAAGATTGGATAAGAAGATTCAATGAAAAAAGACAAAAAATGTGTTTGTTTATCATTTAATTTATATAAGGGAAGAATTATCATTTTTATTTAAGAAACATTGTCAACCTAAGCTGGAAATCTCATTCTAATAAAACTATCAGCACGATTGTTATAACATTTAATATACACTGACTTGCCTTTTATTTTCTTAAAGTAAATTCATCTATAGTCTTTAAAACCAGATAAAAGGTAGGCAAGAGAAAATTTTAATTCAATGCTGATGATGCCTGTATATGCAATTAGGTTTCATACATACAGATGCTTCAATGAGCATATTAAAGATAGGGCTTGTATTATAGTAGAAAATTGTCCCCACAACTAAAAAAAGTGCATATACCCCTAATTGTTAGGTACCTGCTCACAAATGCTAGAGGGACACACACACAAATTTAGAAGAAAAGTGAAAGTAAAAAAATATAAAATTGAGAATTAGCTACTATTTGCACATATTCTATATTATTCATTCTCATTTGCTGTTAGTTTATCCACTTACCTAAATATTTTCACTGGAGTCACAGCTTTCTTTGCAATGGGAGGGAGAAGGGGGAAAACGAGTGAAAATTTCCAATATAACAAAACTGAATTCTGGACTTTAGTTTTGATAATAACCACAGTTTACTTTGATGTTTTCAAAATGATTTTCAGAGATCATTTATTCATTTAATTTTGAAAGTAGAAATATACTTAAACTTTTATCCCACTTGGTAAGCAGCCATCCCTAGTTTTGTCCAACTTTTCCCATGCAAATAACAACCGGGAATAAAACTGACAAATATATTCAATCAAAGGTGGAATTTTTCTTTTGCTCTTAAGTTGCAAATGGCCTCATTAAAATAAAAGCACTACCTTAGGGATTGCATAAAGTAGAGTATTGGTACCTTAATGGTATTTATGACCAAGCTAAATGTAAAGTGAATTAAAATTTAAAGGATTCTATTCAGGTAGGCCACAGACATCTGTAGAGAAAAGGCCATTAAGAAGATGAAAGACTCAGCTGTCCCTGGTGACAGGCACATGTCAGGTTAGTGGTCAGCCATACCTATACACTTAGTGCCACAACAAATGAGAAACACATTGCCCAAGGAAGAAAATCCTTAAGAGATATTTATTTTAGACTAATCAAAAAGAATATGAGAGAGAGAGAGAGAGAGAGAGAGAGAGAGAGGGAGGGAGGGAGAGAACTTGAAACTAACATTTTGGAATTCATATCCATCATTGTCAACAAATAAAAGTCAAAAAAGGGGAGAAAGATGTGAACTGACAATAAATATCATTACATATATGCTAATAGACAGTGTGTGTACTCCTACTCACAACTGTGTATATAAAAAAAAATCAGTTGAAAGTATCATCAATTGAAAGTGGGTATGTTCCTGGGCTGTAACCACAAAGAGGTTCTGCTGTCCAGCTATAAAAGTGATCTGGTTTAGTGAAAAATAAAGACTGAAATAGACTCTAGGGTGGCAATACTCCAGGGTTTATTCCTTTCACAATGTGATTGAGCCACCCAGTCACTACTTTTGTCTTTTTTTTTTTTCTTTTGTGGATCATGGGGCTTGAACTCATTCTGGCCTCTGTCCCTGAGCTCTTCAGCTCAAGGCTAGTGCCCTACCTTTAAGCCAATCTGTACTTCCCATTTTCTAGAGGTTAATTGGAGTCTCAGGTCCTTTTGGAATTTTCATGGGTACTTCCCTGTGCACACAGCAGGTCATCATTGTACCTACCCCATTGAAAGTAAGCATTCTTCTTTTCATATATTTTTATTGTAATTAATAGAAGGGTTACATGATATTTGCCAGATAGAAGGTGCATTAATTCACATACATTGATACCCTTTCACTTGTCTTGGTCCCCATTTCCCTCCCCCCACCCCCACCCCTCATCTTGTTTTCCCCCCTTCCCTATCCAATTTCAAATAACCAAATACAAATATATCCGATATATCAGGTAACAAAGTGAGATACTGTAACAATATGAGATAACCAAGGGACAGCAAAAGAGATGAGAGATAACATGACTCAAGTGCATAAGAAAATAGTCTTTTAATCAAAAAGGACTAAGGGCTCTTTAGTGTTCTCTCTCTCTCTCTCCCTCTCTCTTGTTCGCGCGCTCTCTCTCTCTCTCCCTCTCTCTTGTTCGCTCTCTCTCTCTCTCTCTCTCTCTCTCTCTCTCTCTCTCTTTCTCTCTCTCTCTCACACACACACACATACACACGCACACACATACACACACATACCATCTTATTTTTGAGTGAGAAACATACATGCCAGTTACATATAGAACTTCCATATAGAGGTTCAGAAGTCTATCATAGAAAGTCAACTTTAAATTTTGCAATAGCAAAATTGATTGAAGATTTTAAGGGCGCTCTGTACTCTCACATTTATGTATTATGTAAGCATAGCTTTCTCCCATTGCATGTTTTTTAAACCCAGTTTGGAAGAATTTCCCTACTAAATTGCCATTAATGTAGCTTAAAACTTGTTGCTACTTTTGAAGTAAATTATTTTTTTATTATTTCAGTTGTGCAGTTCAAACTCACAGACTTTCAATATTTTTAGGATGGAAAGAATGAAACAAATGCTAAATACATTTTGAAGTATATATGAGCAAAAATAGGGGAATGTTCTCACTACTCCAGTCATACACTGGACCCTATAGGGAACCATGTAATTAACTGCGTTAGAGGGTAAATTCAAGTTTCGTTCAAATGGACTGTAGTTTGATTTTGGCTTGCCATCTGTAGAGATTGTAATCTGGAAGAGAAAAATTGTTTGGACACTCTTGTTTTCTTAATCATTCTTTTCTTAGAGTTTGCACAAAAATGTGTGTAATACTATATCTGAATAAAAGGAGTAACAAAGAAAGGGCCTCCACTGCTAATAAATATAGTACAACCTACCAGTAACTGGGAGACTTCTCAGAAATAGTTATTTGGAGTTAACTCAGAGATAAACTTAGACTCATTTGGATTTGGGGAAAAAAGAGTAATCTCAAAAATGAAGGAGCTCTCTATTAAAAGTAAAAGTCTTTACTAGATTTTCTGAAATTTCAGACTCAAGGTCACGTTCCATTGTTAAGCTTGGAGGGTCAGAGATTCAAGAAAAGAGAAGTGATTAGGAGGTCCAAGCCATATATAGTTTGACACACTTGTCCTTGTCCTGTGTTAGGCATTTCCTCTCTATCACTATAAAATTTCAAGGACTGTAAAATATTTTAAATGGCAGCAAAATTTAGTTTGCCTTTGAGTTGAAACTAACAAAGGAACATAGAGAACTAAGAAGGGAGTGCCTTGAAATATCTATTAACTGCCTGTATACACAATATAAATATGTACTGTAAATATGAATTGTAAAACACAGATAATCAAGAAGACATCTAGTTTTACAGGTTATCTAAAAATAGATATACATATAATCTGAACTATATTTAGCCTTGAAGAAAGACATTTGAGACAAAAACATTTCTATTTAAATCAGCTTTCTGATATAATATTGTGACCTTTGCACTATTTATTATGTTAGTTAATGTGGTATATGTGTGTATATGTGAGAGAGAAGAAGGGGGGGTGCGAGAGAGAGAGAGTACAAAACAGACTTACCTAAGTAAGCCTGCTACTAAATAACTGTCAATCCATTGTTCATTCTGTCTAAGCAATGTTAATGCATTAAAAGTGACAAATAATACTTTGTCTTCAGATATTCAAGAAAATTTGAATACTGCAATGAGCAATAAGTCTATGAAAAATTAAAGCTAATACTGCTTTTTGCAGCATTTAATTTTATTTTTCCCTATGTTGTATTTCTGTACATGGAAATATTGTCTACAAATAGATATTTCAAATATAGTGATTATTATTCAGATAGCCATAAGAGAAATAAGCTTGTTACTAATGAAAATGCTACTAAAATATGTTCCTGAAACAGTAACAGATTATCACAGTGTTTTTATTCTGGTTTACTGGGGATATAATCTGAAAGTATTAAAACCAAACCAAACCAAATAGACCAGGACTCAGTATCAGAATTCTTTCCTCTAGAAGATGTTTTGGATTGACTAGGGCACACCTGGATTTAGCCTCAAGGTTTGGGGTCCATTTCCAGGCCAAAACCCAAGTTTCCAGTTCAGGGCTTCCAGATTCCATTAAGGATTCCTACGAATCACGGCGGGGCTAATTCAGTCTTGAGCAATCAATCACTTTCACTCCATTTTATGAGTGGGAGTGATTGATGGTTCTTCACTGGTCATGGCTGACCTAGGCTAGGAAGCAGACCTGAGCGAGATGCCTCCTGTATGAGTGATTCTTTAGAATCAGTCAACTGCAAGGAAATCTCTTGTGTCTCTCCTACCTCCTCCCTAAGATAGACAGGAATCCTTCATTCTTCTGAACTGTTTTTCTTCTCTTTATACTCTCACTCTCACGGTATAGGTGTGCCTGATCCCTGGATTCATCTTCCTAGTCCTAAGATTACTTAGATGTCCTTCCTTTTCAATTTGTCTTCACTTTTAAAATGTTTGTGGACTCATTAACTCTTTTCTCTTTTCAAAACTTTGGATGTACGCAAGTGGAATTAATATTACTTTTGTCATTTGAGCTACCCTTTTCCTCTTTCTTCAAGGCATTTTTCTTTGCAAGAAATAGGACAGGGGTGTTCCATGATTTGGGAAATTATGATTTTTTTTGCTTGAAGTTGTTTCCAGCTACACTCCCATTCTTGAGAATAGTTCATGCTGAATTTTAGAAAATATTGTGCCATTTTTTTACTTGTTATAATTATGGTTCTTTAGCCAGAGCTGCCATTGCAGTTACAGTTGCTGAGAGGAAATGCTCTACATCTCAAGTTTCTGCTAAGAAGCTTCCTCTGCTCCTTTTACTTCCTGGACACCATTAGCTCTCTGCTACCCTCACAGCTAACATTTTCAGAGGGAGGTTAATAATGTATGCTGTTTTCAGTATTGTCATTTTTCTCCAGAATCATGGAAGTTTTCAAATTTTTTCTGAGGAACAATGATTAGAGAAATCGCAAAAATTCACAAATCCAAGGCAGAACTGAAAGCAATTCTTTTCATCATTTTGGTTAGGAGAAAACAGAGGGGCTTAGTCTTTCCTATTTCTGAGCAAATCATATGATTTTTAAAGAACAACTACCACACATAGAAAATTAATGACAGTTTTCTGTTAATTGGGAAATCACAATTTCAAGGATAACCTGGTGAAAACTAGCTTGCCATTGTCCATGGTAACGCATTGCCCATGGTAAAACATGGTTCAGTGTAGAAAACATGCAATTTGTTCACTCACTTATAAGGTATATTGATCTGAAAATGTAATAAAATATAAAACAACAAGTATATCTGCATATAGCTAGAGAAATACAGACCTTAAATGTGTGCATATGTGTTGTATGTATGTGTATTAAATATTTTGTCATCCTCCTCCCCCAACAATAAAACAGATGACCATAATCTTTTTTGTTTGTTTGTTTAATTTTTCCAGTCATGGGGCTTGAAGTCTAGGCCTGGCACTGTCCCTAAGCTTTTTAGCTCAAGGCTGGCTAGCACTCGACCACTTTACCCATGGCTCCATTTCCGTTTTTTCTGGTGATTAATGTTACATAAAAATTTCAAGGACTTCAGTGTCCTGGTTGGCTTTAAACTGTGATCCTCAGATCTTAGTCTCTTGAGTAGCTAGGCTTACAAGCTTGAGCCACCTGCACCTAGCTACCAGATTATTTTCCTACATTCATATAAAGCAATTAGAGGACAAAACTATTTTTTGAAGGATATCTAGAGTTTCTTGGTATTTATTTGAATCACAGTATACCTGCATTCTTCATGGTTTTATGCATTGCTTTTCTAATTTCATAATTCTTTCCTAATTATGTTTTGAGAGAAATCCAAAGGGCAATAAATACGAAAACAACACATTTATAAAAAGGAATTAAAAGAGCCACACTGTATTTCTATCTGAGAATATTTTCAATAAGGATGACTCAGCTTAGTGGACTTCTCATATTAGGAATTGCAATGGGGAAGGAACAGGCAGTGCGGCCAGAGGGACCTGTGGCTTTTTGTCAAGAGGAAGCACACAGTTGTCCTTACTCCTTGACTCAGGAAACAGGGACATATTTCTTAATCTGTTTGGGCACAGCATGCAAATTATCTATCCAAACAGAATCTTTCTCTGAAGAAAGGGACACTTAAGGTAAGGTGGGATAAAGCACACAACTCATGCTGAGCAGACAGCCCATTCTTCACCTCTCTCAAGGACTACTCCACTGTCCCTGAACTAGCACTGAATAAACCACTGTTCTGTCATAAAATATATGCCTGTGTTAATAACCATACCACCACTCTTAGACTGAGATAAAGATTCATCCTCTGGTGAGGAGAAGAGAAAAATATAAAAGAGAGTAGAAAGGAAGATTTCTAGCATCCCTTTCTAAAGACTACATGGCTATTTTCCTTTCAGAATAGAAAAGATATCATAGTTACTTTTCTTATTAGAGCAATAAAGCCATTTTTTTCAGTTATAGTCAATAAAGCTACATGAGCCTCAGAGCATAGGCAATATGGTCCTTAACCAAAATAAAGGAATTATTTGGTTGTTTTTCTTATTATTAATATCTGTATATCAGAATGTATGTATTAATATTATTTGGTAAGATTATTGTTAGCAAAGTTTATGCCAGAGAGATATGATTGCGTTGATGCCAAGGATAGGCAGATGCATATCACATGTACAAAAACATTTGAAAACAGATAAGAAAATATTGGCCTTGCTTCAAATGAGATGGAAGCAAAGATAAGCAAGAATTATTTATCAGAAATGAAGTGGAAAAAGCTCAGGGTCAGGTATGCAGAACCTCCACAGCCTGCAGCAAATGCAAACAAATGAACAATAAAATTTTAGATGCACGTTATTGAAATGCTCTTGTGCTTGGTTAAATAACTAGAAAATATATATGAGAATTTAGAAGGTAAAGATGTTTTCAATTATTATCTATTAAAGGTAATTATTTGTTACCTTATTGGTAATTAATTCTTTTCAATTATTATAAACTAAAGGGCAATTGAGCAAATTTTGAAGTTTTGCCCATAAAAACTTATCTTTCAACAGGGAAGATCAGTTTTTAAACAAACTCTTTTCTGTGTTATTGACCTTAAATCAGTACGCCATCTTTGTTATTTAGGCCAGGGCATAGGAATATTTTCTCTACACTAGTCTGTTGACTAAGAACAAATATCTTTAAAATTCATCAGGACCCAGGTTTACTCAGTAAAATCTACCATTTATGGAAAAATACCACACAATATTTTGATGATATCTCCAAACATTTGTGTCAATTTCATTATAACATGTACCTTCGAATGCATACCAATGTCTACAAAGTAAAATATATATGTGTGTATAGATGTGTGGCTACAAAGAAATAGTACAATTCATTCTGGAAACATTGAGAACAGAGTCAACTTCCTAACAGATTAGAACTTCTATTTATCCTTGAGATAATATTGTTTTGTTCTGAGAAAATCACTTGAGTACAACTTTTAAGGAGCTACAAAGGGATCATCAGGAAATTGTTATTGATAAACACTGAAATAGACAATGAAATGAATGAGGCATTCATTACTCATGGGGAGAAATTAGCTACTCCATTTGAACATCAAAATGTGACAGAGTTATAGCTGAAAATATGTAGTTTTCCACTGTATATTACCCTAAACATGAAAAACATAGTCTATGTATATGCTTGTTCTAAATTGGACTATAGACTTAATGAACGCTATGAAAAATACAACACTGGGTAACTTTGAACCCCATTCAACACTCTACAGGACAAACAGCCAAATGAAGAAAAATATAGATTTAGGTATGCAAGAGCCCTCAGTGTAGATGTTCCATACATTTTCTCTTGAATCTGTAGGTATCATCTCCTAGTACTATAATAAATTTGTGAGTCAGAAAGTACCACTGAAATTCAATATCAGATGTCTTGGGGTTTTCTTTCATAGGCATGAGTGATTATATCAATGGCCACATGACTGAACTCAAGTTACAGGTTTCCTTCCTCTTTCAGAATCTATGTGATAATGTGGTTGGTCTTTCTAGTGATCTATCTGTTCTCAATCTGATTTTATCTGAGGCCCAGCCTTAACCACCTCATTAGCATCACCACAAGTAGAGTCTTGATGGAAAAACTCATGAGCAGTAAGGAATATCTATCATTTGGGAGATTCCACAGCTACTAGGATCCATATAACTGGATCTGTAAATAGAGAAAAAACTCTTTGATGTAACCAACATCTCACAAATTGGTGGGAATGAGTGATAAGTCAAAAACAATCTCCTCATACACATATGAAATCACATAGAATAACCATGCATATTGCATGAACAATATGATGATTTCATTGTAGTCAGCTTTCTGAGTTGGTTCTAACTTCCAGTGAGTAACTGTAAACTTTCTTCAAGTTCATGATGCCTGTTCATTCCAAGCCAGAAGAGCTCTTTATGGTGAGAACGCAGGTACTTCTTTAGTAGTCACATCCCAGATATGAAAATTAAAAAAAAAAACACTTCATCACTAATGTTTTAAAGGAGATGTGAATTTCAAAGAATTTTAAGAGCTTAACTAATATATTCCCTTGAAGAACTGCTATTTGAAATCTTCTCAAGACATCTATTTTCTTTCTTTTTTTAAGACATCTATTTTCTATCTATTGCTTAAGCATGCTTAATGAAACTAGATAAATTCCTTCTTCTCCAAAATTTGTCTTATATTTTCCATGTCAGAATCCAGTTATTCATAGGTTTGATTAAGACTGAAAATGACTCCACACATTAGAATGACAGATACCACAAATTAGTGTTTGTGGGAATGGAGATGCAGTGATGTACATTGGGCAACCATTGAATATGCCCTGTGCTTAGTCTTGTTTTGACTGATAAACGTTCTGCTTTGACAAAGCAGGGCATATACTACAGATTACAGTAACCAGAAAAATAGCAACATGTAAATGAGCATTTTTTCTAGTTTATGCAGAAAGCCAGTAGAAGAATTGGCTCAAAATGACCCATACTTTATTATTATATTAAACAATATACTAAACCCAAAAGAAAGATTTTGATGGGTTATATATAGATCTTAAGTCATCAGTTTTAATCTTTCTGTTTACTTTTTGAATTTTTCAATGATTTTCCTAGCCTCTTTTTTAGGTGACAAGTAGAGTTATGGATGCCTAATTATTCATCAAAAAAGTGAGTTCAAATTTTCATTCTTCTCCTTAATTTTAGTTTGCAAATAAAAATAGTTTAGAGATATGCCAATTCAGATAGTTTCTTTAATCCTTTGCTCAATGCCTGATTATTTAGGGATGAAAGTAATTAAATAATTTCTTTGTGGTTTTCTTGTACCTTCTGATTCTTGAAGGAATTTCTTTTATTGTTTATAAATAGTAACAAATAATTGCTCAGCTTTCTTGATTTTTAAATGTTATTTGTTTTTGATTTTCATATAAAAATAGATATAATTAGTATTTCATAAAGATATTGTAAAGTCTGATTTGAAGTGTTTTAGATGCTTAGAAATGCATAATTATAAATGTAAATCATTAAAGCAAAATTGTATTAATTTATCCAAAGTTGTCTCATAGTCTAATAGATTTTAGACACTTTAGAAAATTATGTAGAACCATTTATCTTTGTTATTTGAGCATATGTTGATTTCTTTTTTCAGTTTTATTTAGAAACTTAATACAAAGTACATTGTTGAATTGCATACAATTAATTTAGACAGTTGATTAAATATAATGGTGTTTAAAAATAGTTGCAATAACTATGTCCTATCATTATGTCACATTTGTTTGCAGATAACATATGTGATACAATCAATGATTGTTTCACAATCAAAAATTTTATAACATTCAATTTTATTTAATATTACATTGTTTAATAAAGCCAACTATTTTATTTCTAAGATAAGGTATTAATTAAGTGAAAAAATATTGAATTAAATTTTCTTTTAATTTTATTCAATTTAAAAAAGAAAACCAAGTTTGAGTTGTGTGAGAAGAGAAGATTTTAGCAGTGGTTAAGTCATTTTACATATTTTGGCTGCCATGTTAGCGTTAATTTTACAGGAATTATTCATAAATATGTAAGAACTGTTTTTATAAAATTAACCAACAGCCCCCACATAATATACGTCCATAAACTAACACTCAGGTTCTGATACATCCATAAACAAACACTGGCTCCTCCATTAGTATTCTATTAGAGTAAAGGCATAGGATTTAGTCATAGGCAATAACCAATCTAGCTTAATGGAGGACCTCCTAGTGGAAATTTTACTGGGTCTCTTTAGTTGGTCAGTAAGTGTAGTTTGTAATAAGAATAGTGATAAAAGTTAAACGCATTCATACTTTGGGAGATTTACTGGCTCCAGCATTTACCATGTTTCATGATGGCTGATTTTGTGTTTTGGGAATCAGTTTATGATATTTAGCAGTATCCATGGCTTTCATACATTAGATGCTAGTAGTTCACCCTCACATGCATGTAACTAACACACACACACACAACACACACAACACACACACACACACACACACACACACACACACACACACACACACGCGCGCGCGCGCGCGCGCGCGCGCGCGCTTGTAAAAGCCAAAATGCCTTCAGGATGGCAACCTGTCCTTCCTAGGAAAAATCATCCGCAGTCAAGAATTAATTTTGTAGAAGATGTTAGGAAATAAAATGATGCATATTCCATACTTAATACTTTAATGCCTTCCTACTAAGCACTCAACAAGGAAACTCCTTCCAAATATAAGTTTTGCCCATTTGGCCCAGACATTCAGTAAATTGACTCAAATTCTAAATTTCTATCATGTAAATTAACTCACTTTATTGTATAAACCTAATAAACATTACATTAACTCGAGGTCCAGATAAGTTTATAATACTTCATAGGCTCCTATCAATCAAATCTAATTAGTAACTCTTAGTCTAAACAGAGCTTTGGAAACTATGCTATAATTTGTAAAAGAAAGAAATATGAGGCAAAATGTTAATTCTGTTGTGGTTTCTCATGTTTACCCACTGGTCAATCTTGACTATTATCAGATAGAGTAATTGGCTAGCTTGCAAAGCTGTAATTCTTCCAACAAAAACTAAAACAGTTATTGTTAAGGGAATATCTTTAATAGGAGTGTACAGAAAGTTCAATAAAATATGTGTCATTTCTATTGAAATCAGCCAAGTTGTTGGAAGATATCGTGAGAATGTGAATGAAATTGGGAGATGAACTGGAAAAAGTATTAGATTTGGCTGTGTGAACCACAAAAATCATTGCTTTTCTCAGCTTCCCTTCTTCTCTGATGTAAAAAAAACAAGAGCCTGAGCTCAATTCTCATTTCCCAGTGGTCATTACTTAGGCTGTTGTAGGAATATCTTCCTTGGACCATTATCTTTTCAAGTAAATGCTAACTTTTGTCTTTATTCTAATTATCTCTATTGACTATTTTCCAAGAGTCTTTACAAGATCATATGATTTTTATAACCCTGTGAAACCCTTTTATTAATTTCTCTTATTAAGACTCACAATTTCAGCATTCACATTTCAAAAGCAAAGAGCAATTTCACTTATTTACCGGATAAACTGCTCAAGCCTGTATAGCAAATTAAATTATTTATTTCACAGATCCAGTGTTTCAAAATCCATGATGTAATAGGACCAGGATAGCCATTTTGGAACACTCCATACAAATTTCCATCAGAGATAAGCAGGAGGACAATCCTCAGTAGAACTGCAATAAACTTCTACTTTGATTTGGTGTTATAAGTGATATTAACTAGGTTCATTAATTTGCTGAGCTATGACATAACTTTTCTTTTTTAAATTATATTTTATTGTCAGAGTGATGCATAGAGGATTACAGTTACATTCCTCAGGTCGTAGGTACACTTTCCCTCACAATATGATTTTTAAAAGTAAGAATGGGAAGTTCTGGTTTATAAGAACTTGAAAGATAATAAATTGACTTTTCTGCTGCAACACACATTCAACACACATTCATAACTATTCACGTTAGAAAACTTTTCGATGAATATATGGAATTGGGTATACTTATCCATATTTTAGAAATTTTATTCTAATTCAGTGTTTTAATTAGAGAAGATAGGCTCTGATAAAAAGTTGAAGTTCTAAAAAAATAGGGATAGTGAAATCATTCTTTTAAAATCAATTATAGTAGTAGTGGTGACAATTACCATTTACAGATGTTTGTTCAATCTATGAGATATATTTTGTTTTGATACTGTAGTATACTTTTCATCCAGTCCGGAATCTTGAATCAATACAAAATGAAGTTATATGCATCATTTTTAAGTTGTTTCTCTTTATTTTCCTGTGTTTTCTAGTATATATTTATAGAGATGTTGTATGTATATTTATTTCTCTTATATACACATAGATTGATATTTTTTCTTGCTTTTTACTTCTATATACTGTCTGCATATGTACACCTTTTTGTTAGTGATTTCCCTGAATATATTGCACAGTATTAAATACTTTATTCTAACACACATGCCACATATGTCTATTTTTTAATTATTTATGTTTTTGGTGCAAGGATAGAGCTATGCAATATGACATTGCATTTAGGTAGTGTCTGACAAATTTGACTCTGTAAACCAACATTTTGTTCGTGAGGTGACTTAGTAAAATATAAGAAAATATTGAAAATAATGGTATTGTATATGAAACTACTATTGAGTTGAATGTGGAAGATTCTATCTAAAGGAAACTAAAACTAATTTTTACTTCCTTATGAATTACATTGAAAAAGCTGTCATTCAAATAATTATTTTACATATCAGAGTATTTCTATACATAGTAGCAATTGACATTTCTACTGCTGTAGTCTTCCTTATGGTCTACTGAATAACATTTCTATTGTAGAGGAAACAATGATCATAAAATATTTCCTATGAGCCTTGGTCATAATTTTTTTGTCGGTTGTAGGGCTTGAACTCTGAGCTTGGGCACCATCCCTGAGCTCTTCAGCTCAAGGCTAATGCTCTACAACTTAAAGCCATAGCTCCATTTTTGGTTTCTCCTGGTTAATTGGCAATAGGAGTTTCATGACAAAGGACAAAGGGTGAACCAGTGTATCAGCATATTTACAAAACAATATGATGGAAATGAACTTTACAACTTGGGAGAGGGTAGGGGAAGGAAAGTGGAAAAAAGTATGGGAAGTAGTAACAGTTTTCAAGAAGTAATGTACTCATTCCTTTACAAATGTAACTGTAAAACCTCTATATATCACCCTGACAATATTTTTTTTTAAAAAAGGACCCCCCACAACTGTCATCCAATCAACAGATGGTAAATTTCCTGTGTTACAGCTGCCAGTGGAGGCTGATCTAAGCTTTCAGCTACTTCAGTAAAGTTTTTACTTTTTGATAAAAAAAAAAAGTCTCATGGACTTTAATTACTAACACCCCAGCGGCCGGCTTTGAAAGGTGATCCTCAGATCTCAGTCTCTTGAGTAGCTAGGATTATAGGCATGAGCCACCAAAGCCTGGGTGGTTGTAACTTTTTTAAAGTTATTTTTTTAAGTAATTGTCTTAATTTAAATTATCTAGAGTCAGTTGCTGCTTCAACTGACCTTATCTATTTATAATGAACTCTTATTCAACTCAATGGTATAAACTAAGATATGTACATGGTAAAAACAGTGCTTCAACAACAACAACAACAACAAAAACAGAAAAAGCCTTTCTTGAAGACATCTATATGAAGCAAATACTTATAAATTGAGTTAAAAACATTAAATAAAACCATTGAACTTTTGTGAAATAGTAAGGCTATAGATGTGGGAATTATCTAAAAGAAGAGTTTCTAGTTTTCAGAATTTCTCAAAGAAATGTAATGAAAAAAATCAGTTAAAGACTACTTTTTTCCCAAAAGAATCTTTTCTGAAGAAAGGAACTAAAGGGAGATATTGAAAGCTGGGCAGGTGATTCACGCCTGTAATCCTAGCTATTCTGTAGGCTGAGATCTGTGGATCAAGGTTCAAAGACAGCCCAGGCACAAAAGGACCTGAGACTCATCTCCAATTAACCTCTAGAAAACGGGAAGTGGAGCTTGGCTTAAGGGTAGGGTGGTAGCCTTGAGGTGAAGAGCTCAGGGGCAACTCCCAGGCTGAGGGGTAGAGCGGTAGCCTTGAGCTGAAGGACTCAGGGACAGCGTCCAGGCTGAGATCAAGCCCCATGAAACACGGGAAAAATATGTGGATTTCAACTGAGTGTGTCTGGAATGAGTTAACAAGTACCAGTAGATGTTTCTACCACATGAATTTTAATGTATCCTTCATATTGATGTGAAAAGCATCTCTGAAATATGAGTGGCACTTAAGGCAGGACTCCCAGTAAAAGTGCTTTGTTAGTCCTTAGAATGACTTGTTACATTTCCAATTTTAGCAAAAGTTACAATTCATAACTCTTTGCTGTGTACTTTGCAGATAGAAGGAGGTGCTCCAGACCGGTGTAGAACCATTCTAAGTAGAACATTCTATTCAGTTACAAAGATTCTTTGTGACTTTCCTGAGGCTGTGGAATGGTTAAGTCTTCTGTGACAGGCATACAAGTCAGTCTTGAATGTGGAAGAGTAATTGAAGGAGCTGTGTGAGATGGGAAGCAAGACATGGACAAATTTGTAGTTTCTATCAGAAAAATGAACAGTAGGCATTTCAGTTTTGAAAACAATTCAGGGATTAAAATTTGTTGGTCTTTTTATATTATCACATAATTTTGTGAATTTGCTGAGTGACAATTTCAATAGTGTCATGATGTACATTTACACACACACACACACACACACACACACACACACACACACTCTTAGAAATTGTTTTCCGGTATACTTCTTGTGGCAGAAAGAATAAACACAGGTTGGTTGTAAGTCTACACTTAACACCAGACTTTTCTATGATAAGTAGTGCTGCAATGAACATCATTGTGCTAGTAGGTTTAGTATGTTCTTGTTTCTGGACGATTGGGTAAATGCCAAGTAGTAGAATTGCTGGGTCATAGGGGAGCTCTATGTTTAGTCTTTTGAGGAAATGCCATATTGCTTTCCATAGTGGTTGAATGAGTTTACACTCGTACAAACAATGTAGTAGTGATCCCTCCTGGTCACATCCCTGCCAGAATCTGATGTTATTAGATTTCTTGATAATGGCCATTCTAACTGGAGTGAGGTGTAACTGGAGTCTGGTGTAAGCCAGACTCAAAGGAACATAAACTCAATGGTTTGCCTCATTTGTAATAATTAGTACAACCCTTGGACTGTCCTAGCAAAACATTAGAATATCTCAAAACCTAGATACATAAGGCCATAGAGGATGTTTCCAGGATATGGAAACAAGAGCTATATAATTTATAATTGCTATTCTTGATGTATTATATTATTTCTCATCTCTTTTGTTGTCCCTTGGATATTCTTATATTGTTGCAGTATCTTACTTTGTTATCTGGTATATTGTATATACGTTTATTTATTTGAAATGGGAATCGGAAGGAGGGAAAACAAGATGAGGGGAGAGGAGAGGGAAGGGAAATGGGGACAAAAACATGAGAAGGGGTATCAATGTATGTGAAGTAATACAACTTTTATCTGGCGAATATAACTGCAACCCCCCTTTTAATTACAATAAAAAAATGAGAGAAAAAAATGAACTTTTTTAAAAACAGAAAAACTAAACCCAGGGCCTTGGTAGACAAATTCTGTTTTATTTCATTTTTTAAGGAATATTTTCACTAATTTTTCTCTAAGTGAACTTGAAATCATGCTGAGGAGGCTGAGATATGAGGATGACAATTCAAAGCCAGTCTGGACAAGAAAGTGTGTGAGCTAGGATCGATGGCTCACTTTTGTAATCCTAGCTACTCAAGTGGCGAGATCTGAGGATCAGGGTTCAAAGCCTGCAGGGACACAAAAGGACTTGAGACTCTTATCTCCAATTAACCTTTAGAAAACCGGAAGTGGGACTTGGCTCAAGGGTAGGGTGGTAGCCTTAAGTTAATGACCTCAAGGACAGCCCCCAGGCTAAGTTCAAGCTCTATGATGAGAGAGAGAGAAAGAGAGAGAGAGAGAGAGAGAGAGAGAGAGAGAGAGAGAGAGAGAAATATTGACTAAAATACTGCCCATATTTCTAAAAATTAGAAAGTCCATTCAAATGCCCTATAGAAAAAATATTTCTTCCCTAAGTGAGGACTGCGACATTGCATGTGTGTTATCTTGGCTAGTCTAAGATATTGAGCATATTTATGAGTTTCTCCACATTATAGATGCTTAATTCCAATGAACTTCAGTCTTCAATAGCAAATATTTCAGTTCCTTAAATAAAACAAACCAAACCAAAAAAAAAAAGAAAAAGAAATAGAAAATGAAGAGTCTCCAATACCATAACACTTAAGCTTGCATTCATAAGCCAATTTTTTATAATTTTCTCTCTATTTTTTTCTCTGTTCTGTCTGTCTCTTCTATCTCTCAGTTTCTCTCTTTGTCACTCCTTGCTCTTTCTCTGTCTCTTCTCTCTGTACACACACACACACACACACACACACACACACACACACGTCTGTTTCTCTCTGGTTCTCTTCCTCCCCTCCTTCATGTTTCTTTGGAGACTTCTGACTGGAAATAGTTGTCTCATTTGTCATAATCAGTAGAAACCTTGAGCTCTTCTAGCAGAGAATTACATTAGAGCAAAACCTGGATACATAAGGCCATATAGGATGATGCTAAATGAAAGATCCTCCAGGATATAGAAACAAAAGCCATATAATGAATGATTGTTGTCCTTAAGGTATTATGTTATCTCTCATCTCTTTTGCTGTTCCTTGGTTATCTCATATTTTACAGTATTTTACCTTGCTATCTGATATATTGTATATATGTTTATTTGGTTATTTGAAATAGTATAGGGAAGGGGGAAAACAAGATGAGGGGTGAGGTTGGGGAAAGGGAAATGGGGACAAAAACATGAGAAAGGTATCAATGCTTGTGAAATAATGCACCTTCTATCTGGAGAATATAATGTAACCCTTCTATTAATTAAAATAAAAATATATGAAAAAAGAGCCATTGCATTCAGTTAGAAATTGCTTTCCAAATTTGAGTGCTATTACTGTCTTATGAAAGCAAAGGGGAACGACAGGACAGAATTCTGAGCTTTCACCTCAGAATTGGTCCAGTTATCTCTCTTGCGTGAATTAATGGACCACTACGTACTGGAGACATTTGAGGGTTAAATACCAAGGAGCATCAAGAAGGAAGGATAGCTGCAGGGTGGCTACAGAATTTCAGGGCATGGAAAATTCCCACTTGAGCTGTTATGACTATCCTGGCATCAGCACCAGGCTTCCCACTATTTTTTAAACATCAAGGGACATTGAAGTATTCCCTCTGGCTAGTGAATACTGGAGATCCAATAAATTTAATATGTAACATCCTATTTTCTCATAATTCTAATATATGATATCATAAAGCTTGACAAGTCTACAAGAGGGTTTTCTTTTCTGATTTGTGGGAAGAAAGAAGCCAACCAAGTTAAAATTGTACAAGGAGTGCATAAAACAGCAGTGTGATTTGTGCTATATAACCTAAGAACTTAAGCGATTGTAAGTACTACATTTATGCCACCTATAATGTGACTGCATTTTTCTGGTACTTGTCCCTAAGAGAAACTGACAATGTCTGTGGAGTACATCTCCACAGACAGATGAAGTACATGTTAACAAAATTGTTGGTTTCTTCTCACTGGCGCCAATTTATTTTGCATCTCTTATCCAAATAACTAAAATCCTGGAAGTCTTATTAAGGAAGTCCTGTTGGAAATATGCCCAAAGCAGTCACAACTATTGCTTAATGTCAGGCCTAATCCCAAAGTGAAACTCAGTATGTTACTTGAAATATTGTTATTTGATGTTTGAGATATGACTTGATTTTGAACTTTAAATTTCATAAACTACAAATTTGCTTTTTAAGTCAGAAGCAGGAAAGGGTACTGATAGGTCACTATAAGAAAAGACATATTTAAAGCTGTCATGGGTGATTTTATATTTATTCACCATGGGAGGGCTTTAATAACAGAACAGCTTTGTTGATTGCATGGTCATGTTTGTACTGGTCTTTCTTCCGAATACCTAGGCAAGACTCTTTCATCTTACTCACACATTTCTCAACCTTGGATCAATGCCAAATTCCCCACCTTCATGAATGATTTAATTCAGGTAGCCTGTTGCTAATAATGTGTGCATTTTTTTTTCTTTCTGACAGCAGATGATATTTATTTTGGACAGAGTGATTGCAGATCTTGGATGCTGGATAAGGGTGATGGGGCATACAGTGTGTGTGGCCACACTTCTCTGGGAATAAGATTATGGTCCACATTCTCAGGTAGCCTCATCTCTCCTTCTCATTGTCCTGTTCAATGCACTGTAACATTCATAAGCTACCTCCAACTCAGCCTTGTCATTGTGATTCGTCACAGTGATACTAGAGCCTTTCATGTGTTCAATCTCACTGATGTCTTGACAAACCAAGCTGCTGCCACAGGGTACACATCTACAACAAAGATCTCAAACATAGTTTAAAAGGACACTCCATGAAAGGGAAAAAGAACAGTCACAGTTGCTACTAGAAGTCTCTTCTCACAAACCCGGCAGGTTTTCTAACTTCAACCACAAATGAATTACAGGGGAGGCTATAGGTTCAGCAGCTCTATGTATGGTTGTGTGTGTAGTCACACTACAGTGTTTTTATAGTCTTCTTTTATCTCTGGGCCCGTCTAACTCACCTTCTGAACTAAGAGACAGAAAGAGCATGGTTTCTTTGTCTTTGCTGCACTAGTAGGTCTTTGTCATCCCTTAGCTCTCGGATAACATCCATGAAGGCAGATGGGAGTGGCTGCCTGACTGCCAGAAGCAGCACCGACTCTGTTCTCAGTCTTTTTGTGGGGAATCTGTTTGGCAGATTCCTATAACTTAGCCCTTCTTTCCAATCCAGCCTGGCCATTTATACATAGGCTACGTGATTATGAATGTGTGCTATGAAACCTTGGGAACTATATAGAACTTGAATCCTCAAAATCTAACTTTACACACTTCATCAGTCCAGGGCAGATTGTTGAATCAGCATTCAGCAAATATTTAAGGTGTATCTTATTCCTTGACAAACTTAATGCCTTGCTTGGAATTACAGCACTTTTTGAGGGTGCATAATCTTAGATATTCACAATTATAGGAAAATGACTAGCTTTAGTTGCACAGAATTAACTATTTTTATGTTCTTTAGCTAAAGTAGAGGTAAAATAGAGACAAATTTGTAAGGGACTCCCCTCATTTTTCTTATTGTGCCTCCTTAGCATTAAAATTTAAAGAGTAGAGTGACATGACATCATATTCTTGGTGCCTCTGTTTCTCTGAGGGAGAGTGAGAAATTGGAAGGGATATATCTGAGGCATAATAAATTGACACAAATTTAAAAGGTGAAATCATGATAGATTTTTTTCTTTTTCAAAGTTCTTATAGGTTAGATGCTTGAGAAACCTTGATTGATTTGCTTTGCTTGACTGATTTTTTTTCCACCCATGGGCCAAATATAGGTGAGGTATCATCCTAACTTTGCTGTTGTGTGGAGGACTTTGGATGGAAATATAGATAGAGATCTGCTTAAAGGCAAATCTGTGCTTCTTCCTTATTTGGGGACAGAAGTTTCTGTTTCTGGGTGGCTGTAAGCTAGGGGTTTCTCAGCTCTTTAAAGCAACCTACATTCCTTGTCTCTTTGTTTTCTGAATTCATTGTTCATTTCCTTTCCATAAGAGGTTTTTCATCCTACCAAGACTATAAAGCTCATCTTACTCAGCTAACATGTTCTGCTCATGTAGTGAGTCCTTGATATGAGTGTGTCCATACTGCCATTCTCTTTTGTATACAGCCAAGTGAATTTCTCCACTGGTAAGATCACCTATGATCAGACTGAGCCTATGTGAGATTATCTTCCTCTCCAAAGGTAAATAGATCAATAACTTTAACCACATCTCTGACCATAACAGAAACGTGAATCAAAACAATACTGAGATTCCATCTCACCCCAGTTAGAAGAATCTTCATCAAGAATATCTAGAGTAACAGTCGCCGGCACACATGCTAGCAAAAGAGAAACCCAATATACTGCAGTGGGATTATAAATATGGTCAACTATTCTGGAAAACAGTATTGAGTTTTCTCAGAAAAACTAAACATAGAACTATTCTATGATCCTGCAATTCTACTCTTGGTTATTCACCCAAAAGTTTACAAACTAGGATATAGTAAAGAAACAAGCACAACTGTGTGCATTGTAGTACTTTTCACCATAACCAAGAGGAACAGTTCAATGGAAAAATGGATGCAGAGAATATTACATATATATGTGACATATTACATGTATAATGTTATACATATTATATATTACATATTATATATACATACATGGGGATATTTCAAATATATATTAGAAAGAAATATACTGTATCATATTCTAAAATAAAATGGAATGACTGGGCAAAATTATATTCAATGAAGTAGGTAGAATCAATTTATAAATATATCTAGGTGTAGTTATTTTATCTAGGTGTACATAAATATATTAGGATTTTATCTAGGTGTACATAAATATATTAGCTGAAATACGGCAAATTCAGGGAAAATTCAAATCATGTAATTCCTTAGAAAGTATAACACACAGTCCAACAAAATAAAAACCATGAAAAGGTACTTGAAAGATGGGTTGGGGTAAAGAGGTAGAGTTGAATGGAGAAAGCACTGTTGGTTGTTGATGACTAACCTCTATAATAATAGATACTCAGGAAGCTGAGATTTGAGGATCACAGTTTGAAGCCAGCCCATACAGGAAAATCTGTGAGACTTATCTCCAATTAACCACTGTAAAACTGAAAGTAGAGTTGTGTCTAGTGGGAGAGCAAGCACTAGCCGTGAACAAAAAGGCTCAGGGACAACATCCTGATCCTAAGTTCTAGCCCCATTACTGACAATAAAATAAAAAAGAATAAAGTAAAATAAAATAAAATTTAATGCATATCTAATGAAATTAAGGAAATCAAGGTAAAGGGTTTGTTTGGGAAGAATAGGGGAAAGTGATGAAAGGGTTAACATTAATCAAGATGCAACATATTCATAAGCTGTTCTTTTGAAAGAGAAAAATTTGTATAACTAAATAAAGATAACAAAATATAATAATTTTTTTTCCTTAGTACATGACATCACCAGGGGAGGATGCCTAAGAACTGAGATCATGGCACTAACTAAGGTTATATATATGATCACATCAAATAAAACTTCAATCCAGACTCCTTTTTACTGACAAACTCAGTAAATATTCCTAAAGCTCTAGATCTGTAAAGAATACGAATAATGAGCTTTCTGATGCATGGCTCATAAATATTTTTAATAAACATAGATTATATTCTTTGGCTGACAAAGAAAAGCCTGTGTTAGCACAGGCAGAACGATTTGATTATAAACTTAAGTAGCCAGAAGTTTCACGTATTCAGTTTTCTTGGTTGGTCTTTATCACTGTTTATGGAGCTTATGTTCTTTAAAATGTAACATTAAAGCCAATAAAACATAGAGAAATCTATTGTCCATCAAATTCACTTCTCTTGCAATCTTGACCCATTCCTATTTTGCTTTTTATTTTTTTAACACCTTAGTAAATAAGATTTGTTTACTTCAGCCAAGACCAGTGAAAGAGGTTAGAAATAGAAACTTGGTTTGCCCCATTGCAAAACTACACAGCTTTTGGAAAAGCAATGCAAGACTAGCTGTGGAGAATGGGTAGTAGGGAATATAGACCCATAGATCATCCATCAGCCCTGGGGATATGGAGATATATGAAGTTCTAATGGACAAGGAGGCTGTGGTAATAATATTTTTTTTAAGAAAAAGAAAAAAGGAAAGGAAAACACCAGTGATAGCCAAGGGCATGTGAGAATGTCAGCCAATGGTAACCTTGTCATAGATGTAGGATGGTCAGTTAGAGTAGGAGGAAAAAGCCAGCATATGTTTTTAAAGATCTCCTTTGGCTTCAGTCAGGCTCATTTCACCATATACCACAATTTTGAGCTTGCAAGCTGAGGAGGGCAAACCACCTCAGTAACATTTTTTTTTCTGTGTTTCTCATTTAGGCCTGCAATCATACTCATCTTCCAGTGGCTGGGCATCAGAAAGCTTCACTTCAGAGTTGAATCAGTCATGACACTTTCAGATTTCAATGACCAGTACAGTCATATCTTGAATAAGCTATTCAGAAAGACATCTCCCATATATTCTAAAATGTTCAATGGCCTGAGGGACATGGGTTTTGAATTTATTTTTTAATTTTATTTTATTATAGAAGTGATATATCGAAGGATTACGCATGTGTAAGGTAGTGTGTACAATACCCTTTCCCATGCTTTTCTCCCACTTTCCTTCCCCTCACCTTCCCAGGTTATAAAGTTCAGTTCCAACATATCGTCTTGTAAATATCGCAGTTATATTTGCTCTTTGCCACATCACTTGTTTTTCTCCTTTCCTTCCTTGATTCAAATACATTTTATATTCAACTTAATATTCATTTGTCAGGATGTATTAGGCTTAAAACTCGATAGCAGGACTTAACTTCTTAATAATATTTCCCATTTTTCTGTTGTGCAGAGTTAGGTTGAGTGTCCATGAAAAATTAATGTTGCTTCATCCACCAGTCAATATAGAGGGCACAGCTAAGTACTTAATATGGAATATTATTTTGAATACCAGACTGACTGTTGATGACCTTAAGAGTTAAACAAAAGTTTCACCGATGGGGCCTGGAGTTTATCCTACTGTTAGAGTGCTTGTTTAGCAAGCCCTAAGACCTGGGTTCAATTTCTTGGTACCACATACATAGCAAAAAGCCAGAAATGGTGTTGTGGCTCAAGTGGTAGAGCTCTAGCCTTGAGAAAAGCCCAAGGACAGTGCCCAGGCTCTTAGTTCAAAGCCCAGGACTAGTAAAAAGAACATTCACTGATGGGTGTTGCCAATATGAATGCAGCTAGTGAATATTTGAGATCATCTATACTTTTTTTCATTTTGTTCAATACAGACTAAGGTTCAGATCCTTAAACTGAGGTTGGCTAAAACGGGGCACTGTTTTTAAATATATCATTTTCCTTTGAATGCTGGGTTTTGTTTTCTTTTTGTTCCAACAGGCAACACAATCTTACTCCATTTTCATTTCTTTAGTGGCAAAAGGCTTATTAGAAAAAAATGGATAATAGCAAAACCAGGGAAAGCAATTAGGTTGTATGAAACACAATGTACCGTAGTAGTATACACAAACTCTAAATAAGGCTTTTTAGTTTAGAGCAACTGAAACACTTACGCCAACCTAAAAATAACTTTCTTCTCATTACTATAAGCCTACAGTCAGCAACACCTAGAAGGATAAGGAAAAAAAATAAACCCATAAAAGGTTTCATAGATGTCCTGCAGAGAAGTTGAATTGTATGTTTTTAATTATACGCATTAATGTCTTCTAGAAAAAAGTACCCAATAACAATGCTTTCTCAAAGGTAATAATACTCCCAAACAAGTTCCAAGATAATAATTTAGCTGTGTATTACAAAGAAGGTCTTTAAAGCAGTGGAACATTTTCCAATTATCTGGCAAATACTTTCAGATTATACACAAAGTTAGCTCTTGAATTTTATTCTTTAAGGTGAGGTAGCTAATAGCTCACCACCTACAATGCGTGGCCTAGCTAATGAGAAATATTCCTTCTTAATATGTGATAAGTAAATAAACAAAGGATTAAGGTTCATTTTCACACACTGAAGAATAAGTAAGGCCTACTAGCGATTAAAATGCCATCTGTAAGGCCCCTGTAACACAATAAATATCTCTCAACTACTCCTTCAGAACATGATACCATTAAAGTTTCATTCCTTCCAAATAATTTTTCTTCCTTCTAACTTGAGTACCTGCTTAAAACAGCCCTTTATAGTCTTGCTTATCATTTTCAATATAATGAAGTGGGCCATAGATCATTTCCAAACTGAAAGTTAACTAATGTGTCTTGCGATGGACTATAGTTTAGAGGAGAGTGGCTTGATAGGAATGTTAAGAGCCCACGTGGCTCAAGACTTGGATGGTTAATCCTAGTGGCTAATGATAGCAAATGCAGCCCACAGGAAAGGCACAGCCATGAAAGCTGAGAGGAAAACCAAAAGGGAAAAGGAAAATATTTCAACTAATTCACATTTTACCTAGTCACAATCTCTCTTAGAGTGCTGAGATGTGGACATTTTTCTGTATTATAATATAACATTCTGTTTCTTGGACTTGGTAAGGAAAAAAGAACTTACTTAAGAAAGAATAAAGCTTAGTATTATTTTCTCAAGTATGTTGCCATTCATAATGCACATGGAAACACAGAGGACCAAAGGAAGTCTTTCATGAGTGTGCAATACAAGTTACAGATAATTGAATTCTTTGTGAAAGGGTCCGTGTTAATCCATTGGGGGTGTTTATCAGGTACAAATTTTTCATATCTTTCTTCAACTACCTAAAGCCTCTATATTTTATTATTTCTCCGCAATAGAACTAAACTTCCTTTAAATACCTCAAGCTGCTGGTGAAAACAAAAGGACCACATTTATTTATTTGAAGATGGTATTTTCTACTTTTTAAAAAAATATATGAAGTTCTCAGTCTCAGACTGTGCTCAGTACTGAATATTCAAGATTCTCAAGAGTCTTCAAATTCTCGAGATAATTCATGCCTCTTGCAGGAAGTTGGAAAAGACCTAGTTCAGTCTCATCCTTGAGCTGATCCCTGGCTATAGATGCTAATTTAATTCTTGTCTTAAAAATTTCATGGGTACCGATGGATCTCAATATTACTTCCTGTAAACCTTCGAGAGGGGTGAGATGATTGATGAACCAGTGGAGAAGCATAATCAACACTTGATCATTTATCTAACTTAATTCACTTAATTCCTACAGTTTGACCTATGCAGATCTAAGGGAATTCTGTAAAACTATTTAATTTAAGAATTCCAAGTAGATTTGTAGAGGAAACTTTTCTTTTTTTTCTGTTAGCCTTTTAAAAAAATTAATATATTTTTTAATGTAATTAATAGAAAGGTTACATTATATTCACCAGATAAAAGGTGCATTACTTCACAAACATTAATACCCTTTCTCATGTGTTGGTCCCCATTTCCCTCCCCCCACCTCCACCCCTCATCTTGTGTTCCCCCCTTCCCTATCCTATTACAAAAGCCATATAATGAATGATGGTTGTTCTTAATGTCCTATGCTATCTCTCATCTCTTCTGCTGTGCTTTGGTTATCTCATATTGTTACAGTATTTTACCTTGTTATCAGATATATTGTATATATATTTATTTGAAACTTTTTAAAAAAAATTATCCATATTACATTATCTGGCTCCCCCCTTCTCCCCCCCATCAATTACTCTGAGTAACTCTAGTACCAGTTTCAGTTGATAACACCCTACAGGAAGGATATGTTCCAAATGTGAATACTACTCGAAATACTGTTTTTTGAAACTGAGATCTCAGGATCATGTCCATGAGATTTTAATCTTTTATTAATCAAAAAAGATGGAAGTGGAGCTTTGGTTCAGGTGATAAAGCATCAGCCTTGAGGAAAAAAGCTCAGGGACAGCTTTCAGGCCCTGAGATTAAGCCCCAGGATTGGCAACAACCACAATAATAACAAAAAGTGAAAATGTATAAATTAAGCCAAACACACTGGCACACACCTATAAACATAGCTATTTGGCAACATGAGGTCAAGAGAAAAGTGGGTCAAAGCCAGTCCAGGAAGAAAAGTTTACTAGATTTCCTCTCTGAAATAACCTTTATTATGGAGGCATGAAAATGTAGTTCAAGTAACAGATCTCCAGCCAAACAAGTAAAGCCATATCCCAGTACCATTACAAAATGAAACATGTTTGGAAGTTCACCCTTCCTGTGTATATTTGGAGGTAGTTGTTTCCTTAGGCTATGGGTACCTGTGTTCTAAGATAAAAATTACAACAGCATTGAAAGCACATATCCCTGCCTCACCTATAGATGTTTTCTTTCATGTAAACATTTCTTCTAAATAATTATTCTCCTTTTTCTTAGTTCAAGTAGTTGGAGTCTTCATTAGGTCTTAGCCTCTTTAAAATACCTTTTCAATGTCTAGGATTGCATTAGTATACTGTGAATGTAGTCTTCTCAGCTTCTGATATTCCCATGTTTATAGATCATCATTAGCTCACAATAAGTTTTCTTATCCCAAAATAACAGCTCACAATAAGTTTTCTTATCCCAAAATAACAACTATCCTTCCCATTGTATTCCAAGTCACTAAAATTGTAAAGAATTTGCCCAGACTCAACACAGGAAAAACAAATTATTTACAAGATTTCCGTGTTGTAGCTGTCAAATGAGTTCTGGCTCTGAAGCTGTGACACTTTCATATACAATAAAAATCCTGAATAAAGAAAGCTACACCATATTCCTCTACTCACTACTGCTTTCCTCTGAATCCAGTAGGAACCAGGTTGCAAAGTACTTTTACCTTGGGCTTCCAAAATCTTTCATTAGAGATTTAAATGAAAGAGTTCTTTCAGTCTCTAGTCAAACTTTGCAATCTTTTTCACTCCTCACCTTCAAGACAGCCACTAGTCCAATAAAGACTGAATACAATTTGAGTGATCTGTATCAAAACCCATCCAGGATAGAAATCTCCCCCTTTCTTCTAATACTGATCCATTGTCCTTAAAACACACTTCTTGGGAGATGTTTTTTCTTTATATTATATATGCCAGTTGGAAGGCCAAAGACAGCATTTGAAGTTGAGTCTTAAACCTCACTCGATGGGAAGAATGTGGCTTTAGTGCACAGGTAAAGGAATTTTCTCTATCATGACAGCAGAAGTTAAAACTCAAGAGACTTCATGCTACTAAAGGAGTAAGACAATATTGGGGTTATACAATTATCCTTATAGTTAGGTTTTTATTTTCCTCTATCAACTTATCATGAAAACCTTTCATATTTAAAATGTTTAGAAATATTTGTAAATATTTTCTGCTGACAAATATCTTATTTTAGGTACTGATTCCAGTTGGTCATAAGCTACACACTATACAAGTTCCATGGAACCTGAACTTTTTATTTAGGACAACACAAGAGTACTAATCAAGAGGTTTATCTTGTGTGATTGTTTTTCTTTATGTATTTCTTTTGTATTTTCTTTATGTATTTCTCTTCTCTTTTTTTGCCCTTAGGGTTAAACTCATATTATTACTGGATCTGACTTTGTTACCTGGTATATTGTATATACCTTTAATTTTTTATTTGACACAAGAAAGGGAAGGGGAGAAAAACAAGATGTTCAGGAGGAGTGGGGAAGAGAGTGGGGACAAAAAACATGAGAAAGGGTATCAATTTGTAAGAAGTAATGCACCTACTACCTGACAAATGTAACTATAACCTGTCTGTACATTATCCTGACAATAAAAAAATCAAAATTAATCACAAAAGTAACAATACGGTCTGAAAAAAAGACATCTAAACATTAGAAAATAATGGCCTCACTGAAACATCTAGTATAATGAAAATAATTGCTATTTAGCTGCACGGCTAAGTTTACAATAACCATGTTGTTTCCCCTCGTATTTTTTGGCTGAATGCTTTTGATGACCATATGACAATGATTTTGTAATATTTTTCAAAGATAATTTGGTCTTAGTTCCAAGTGATTGATAAATATTTGATTTTTCAAAATGATTATAATTTTGATATTCACATTTCCTGACTTTTATGTACAATCCAAAATTATTTTCATTGTTTATAATGAGTAACTTTTGGCTTCAGGTATTTTAAAACTACTTTGCTTCCATAACCTCTAAATGACTAGTGTTATAAAAAATTCACAGAGCAATAAGTCTGTATTCTTATCCCATGTCATGATACTAACATAATTGGCAAAGTGAATGGCAAAAATCTTAGAATACATTCCTAGGCCTAATGCCTCTTCCACAAGCCTAAAATACTAGCTACTAGCTGACTTAATCAGAAGGTTGATAACTGAGGATTGCATATGATTTTAAACCAGCTCATGCAGAAAAGTCCAAGGGACTCTTTCCAATTAATCAAAAAATTCTCTTTGGGTCAAGCAATAATCATGAGGAAACAAAGACTAAACAAGTCTAGCAAAATCTTGAGTTCACGCTCCACCCAATACTAGCACAAAACACACACACACACATGCACACACACACATACACACAAATATATACACATACATGTAAACATTCTATTTTATACCATCATGCTGAAAAACAATATAAGTAGATGAAATATTTACTGCAAATCGTATCAGCACCCCCAATAGTCTCAAATAAAATTTTATCCCTACATCACAAGTATCTCTCTTTCTATGGCCATAACACCAGCCCACTGAATGAAAGCATAATGAAGGGAAAAAGTGGTCACAGCAATAAATTTGAGCTGAATATAATGGGAATAAAGTCTTACTACTACTGAAGATTTTTGAATCCTAAAATGAAATGAGTTGACATGTCCTGGAACAAGTCTTACGATGAACTTGGGTAGAACATCAAGAACACTCAGTGAAAAATCTGAGCTCCCAAACAATTTCCAAAAATGAATGCAAAGTACATTTCACTTTCCAAACTTATAATAACTGCAGAAATAAATTGCCAGTAGGCATACATTTTAACTAGGTATTTTGGACAAAGGAAAACAACAATGGCTACAAATTTACATTTATATGAAAGAATAAAGGGAACTTTAAATGTTGACTATGTAGGAAGACACAAATTCTATTCTTACTTAAAGATCTACAAGTGATCATGAATCCTTTAAATGTAACAAACTTTACTAGGCAAATTTTTTTCCTGCTACAATTACATGAAATTTGAAGTGCAGGGTCACTACTATTATTCCTTGAAAATTCTAGCATCTTTCTGTTATAAAATGTATTAGTAAATCGGTTTTCAGAAATAATAAGCTAATGATACTGCATTTAACCTTTCAATAGTAATTCTAAATTAAAGAAAGAAGTTTGGTTACAGGACAGGCACACTGAAACTATTGACATGTAAACAGATGTACAACCATTTCCCAACCATGATACCATCAATACCACTAAATTTGACTAATAAAGTATGAAATTATAATAAAAATTCTATGATCCTGTTTATCTCTATTATTTCATGAATTAAAAATATGTGAAGGATAAAAGCAACAGAAAAAAAGAGACAGGAGCTTTATTTTAGAACATTTGAAAGATTATAGGCGTAACTGGAAACTGAAACTTCTGCAATCATGGATTTATCTACCTGTGTATTTACAGAACCGAGGAATGTCTATCACTCCAATGGGGTAATTTTGAAAGAAACTATAATTGTACTTTTCAGCTATATACAAATGATAAAAGCAAAGACATCAAAGTGGGCAGCCTTTTAACTCATGCTCAATTAGAATAAAAGTTTGGTTGCTGTTTTAAACATTTATGACTAACTAACTGTGACAGGCTCTCAGCTTTGCAAACGGGATGATTTTCAGTTGACTTTTGATCTGACTGACAGTTACTTATACACTTCAGTGTTAGTTTATAACACAAAAACCCACATCTCAATACACATGTGACTAATTAGGGAGTGTTTATGGACCATCTACACAAATTTAACACACCAGAGTGAAAGCATTTTAAAAGACAGGTCATGAATTTAATGAAATTGTGTTAATTAACCTTTTTGTGTTATTATTTTTAATGAATACAATAGAAAATAGTTATATCTATTTGATGAAGTATATTAAATAACTTTTCAAGTTAAGAGGACTAAAGAACAAAAAATATTTTTAAAATAACTACAATTTAGTAAAAACTAACTCTGTAGACATAATCTTAGATTTTAATTTCTAGTAACCGAGTGTCTCAGACTTCCAAAGAAGCACAGAGTACAGTGTTTTAATGTTTTACTTGTACCCCAACACTGTACTGGAGTCTCACTTAGCATCTTATTAAATGCTGTGTATTTAAATAAGACAATCACAGTTTGCATTGATTTACCTCTGAAAAATATGAATAGCATTTTCACTTATTCAGGAAAGTATTTAAGATGAAGTATACAAGAAAAATGGAGGATGCTCAACATTTGAGAAAGGCTCATAAATTAGTATTGCTTAAGAAAAGCAATAACTTTCTAGGTGCGGTGGTTAATGTCTGTAATACTAGCTACTCAGTAGACTAGATCTGAGGATTACTGTTCAAAGCCAGCCCAGGCACTAAAGAATATGATTCTTATCTCCAATTAATCACTAAAAAACTGAAAGTGCAGCTGTGGCTCAAGCAGTACAGTGGTAGCCTTGAGCTGAAGAGCTCAAGGATAGTGCCCAGGCCCAGAGTTCAAGCCCCATGACCCACAAAAATAAAAAAGGAAAGAAAGAAAAGCAGTAACTGCTAAGGAATGCTCAAATGGTACTTCATGTTTGAAACTTGAAATAATACTTCTCCAGAGGAGAGTATTCAAATGTTGTTCAGACTCAATGAGATTTTTCTAATTCCCACTCATTAGTGAGAATTTTAATAAATTAAGAACCACTATTTTTACAAATCACTTCCATTTCTAACAGAAAAGACTATATTTGTTAAAGTAGGGGAAAGTAAAAAGGGTGATGACAAGAACACCTAAGACGAACTTCAATTCACTGCTCAGCTATTTTAGAAAGACCCAATTTGTTACTGAAATTTTTCATGGGTATTTCACACTTGTAGTCACATCTACTCTTAGTGGGGTTTGGCTTTTGCTTGAGTAGGCTTTTGCTTGAGTAGGCTGATGCCTGTTCTTTCATTCCATACTGTGTCACAGGGAGGGGGTAACAAGTTTAGAAAGGAATTGTACTCATTTCCTTACTTATGTAACTGTAATGGAAATCAAAACAAAATAATAACAAATAAACAACAAAGAAAATCTTTAGTATACTAGCTTAACTCTCTGATCCATCTTTTAACCTCTTGCTCAGTACTGAAACTTTTCAGATTGGTCTGAAGTTGCCTTGGCTTCACCATAGGTATCCATGGTAAGTCCTTTCTGAATTTTGTCAGAAAATCTTAACTACATGGAGGCTCCTTCAGGCAAAAGTGAGGCATTTGAGTAGAGAAGAGTTAATATCTTTAGGTTGATCCTCAAGCAATGGAAAACAAGAACCAAGGCACGGAGTCCCCTAGCCTTTTATCATTCACAGGCAACTTCAGCATTTCTTTTAAAACATAAACTGAAGATATAATGTGCATTGTATCTTATGTACATAAACTACTTAGCCTGTGACTCCATTGCCTTGATTTGGCACTCTTTTATCAACATTGATGTTAGGGTAGAAGATTTTCCTTTAAGAAAAATGACTGTGATAGGAATCCATAAGAAAGATCTGTAAATCAGCTGAGACTGAATAATCAGACACCACAATTCTTTTTTTTAATTTTTATTTTTTAAATTTGACTTGTTGGGGTTATGTATAGAGGGGTTTACAGCTACATTCATTAGGTAGTGGGAACATTATTTCTTGAACAACGATACCCCTTCCCATGCTTTGCTCCCACTTTATCTACCCCACCTCCTCACAATCATCTTATTTTCCCCTTTCCTATTTCAGATAAATAAATGTATATGTAATATACCAGGTACTAAAGTCCCATACAGTGACAACAAGGGATAAACCATAAGGGGAAAAAAAGAGAAAAATAACTTGAAAATCTCCATGACTGTTGGCTATTATTGGTATAAAACCACTGTTTTGTTTTTCAACAAATTTCATGATTCATTCTGCTTCTCTCCAAAATTTCTTTTCTTTTTAAAAATATTTTTATTGTAATTAATAAAAGGGTTACACTATATTTGCCAGATAGAAGGTGCATTAATTCACATACATTGATACCCTTTCACATGTCTTGGTCCCCATTACCCTCCCCCCACACCTCATCTTGTTTTCCCTCCTTCCCTATCCAATTTCAAATAACCAAATACAAATATATCCAATATATTAGATAACAAAGTGAGATACTGTAACAATATGATATAACCAAGGGAGAGCAAAAGAGATGAGGGATAACATAGTACATTAAGGACAACAATCATTCATTATATGGCTCTTGTTTCAATATCCTGGAGGTCCTTTCAATTAGCTTCATACTAAATGACCTTATGTATCAAGGTTTTGCTCTATTGCAAATCTCTGCTAGTAGAGCCCAAGGTTTCTACAGATTATGACAAATGAGGGAAACCATTGCCTAAGTTCCTTTGAGTCTGGCTTACTTCACTTAATATGATTTTTTGTAAGTCTTTCCATTTCCTAACAAATGGGGCTATGTTGTTCTTTCTGACAGCAGCATAGAATTCCATTCTGTACAAATACCACATCTTGTTGATCCACTCATCAACTGAGGGACATCTAGGTTGGTTCCATATCTTTGCTATGGTGAATAATGCTGCAATAAACATTGTTGTGCTAGTGGATTTAGTATGCCCTAGCTTCTGGATGGTTGGGTAAATGCCAAGTAGTGGAATTGCTGGGCCATAGGGGAGTCTATGTTTAGCCTTTTGAGGCACTGCCATACTACTTTCCATAGTGGTTGAACAAGTTTGCACTCCCACCAACAATAGTGATCCCTCCTTGCTATATAAAGAATCATATAGACTCTACTCCCAAGCTCCTTGAGCTGATTCAAAACTTTGGAAGGGTAGCAGGCTATAAAATTAACCCTCAAAAATCAACTGCCTTCCTCTACACCAACAGTGAGAGGAACGAGGCAACAATCAAGAAAGCAATTCCTTTCGCAATAGCCTCAAAGAAAATAAAGTACCTAGGAATTAGCTTAACTAAGAATGTAAAGGACTTTTTTTGATGAAAACTGTAAAACCCTGAAAAAGGAAATTAAAGCAGAACTAAGGAAATGGAAAAAAATTCTTTTCTTTATTCCCTATCTTCAATCACTGATTCACCTCTAGTTAGCAAATTTAGCATGTTTGCAGCTAATTGTTTTCCTTGATCATTATATTGTTTTTTCTGTAAACATCTTCCACAATCAAAGTTAGTTAACCACTATAGAACATCTCCTTCATAAAAAAAAGAAGAATTCAAGAGATACTTAAGGAATCCAGAAGCTACATATTGGGTAAAATGTTCTTTGGTACTTTCTTTAACATTTGAACTGCTTTGAAAGAGTAGGTAACAGGATTCTGCCTGCTGTGGTTTCTTTGAATCAAAATCTCTCTATTATTAAAAATTTAACATACAGGGGAGCTGAAGATGGTGCTGAGACAATAGGGACGCTGCCTAGCTCTCTCTCACAAAAAGAGAGAACCAGGGAGTCCCACAAGCCAATTACCTTAAGAAATCCACAACAACAAACTCAAAAAGCAATGGAGAAGGACTCAAACTGGAAAAGAAATCCAGATAAAGCTTACATCCAACTTTCTCAAAGAATTCGGAATGCGAGGACCCCTCCCCCACCCCTCGGCGCCGGCTCCAAGCCACAAAAAGCGGCTGTGGAGGGCACCAGGCCCGGCAGCCCCGACCGCTGCAGAAACCAGCATAGTACCGGGCCAGCGAGCGGCAGAAGCAGCTGAACCCAGACTCGGAACCAGAACAGCAAGCCCTGGAACCCAGACGCGGACCACAGGCGGCGGTGGAGATCCGAGGGGAGTGAAGGATTCTCAACATCGTGCTGCACCCACAGATGAACGCAGAGGCATAAGTAGTGCAGCGGGTCCCCAAACCCATCAGGAAAGCAGAGCTGGTGCCAAGCAATAGAACTTAACTCAGACCCCGCCATCCCGACCGAGAAAGACCGGCAGGAGCAGGGGGGCAAAGAATTTAGAATCCTGTCCCTTCCCTCAACAGCCCCCTCCCACAGGCCACTGACTGGTGACTGACAGGCGGGCAGCGCTAGGACCCAGCACCCCACCAAGGGAGGCGGAGGTGTCCCAGCTTCCACCTGCCCACCAGGTTCCTCTCCCAGGCCACTGGGTCTGGAGAGAGGAGGGTGCTGAGACCCTGCCTTACAACAGTGGGTGGGGTGTGAGGGAAAATAGGAGCCAGCACCTGTCCCCCTCAAATCTTGAGCCGGGCATCCTCCAGCTGGGAATCCTGAGCAAGACAGCACCGAGGGGCCCCCCACAGTCACAGACTCTCTGACAAAGCAGCATGGAATGGAAGGGCCGATCAGCAGCCAGGCTCTCCTTCTGAGAATCAGAAAGGCGCGGCTCTGCTCTTGGAGCCCACATCCTCTGATGGGAACAGAGCGGTCTCCTACTGGTACTGCTGAGAGCCCCTGGAAACTCCCAAACTCCAGACCCTTGGCCAGGGGCCCACCCCTAGAAGCAACACAGGAAAACCAACCATCTACCCAGCATGCTGAGACTGAAGCTCACAGATCCATCCCACTGCTCACTGTGAGGCCACAGGTTGGACTGAGAGCTAGTCGTGCAACAGCACACAGCCTCTGGGAACCGACATAACACCTGCAAAAACTGCAAACTCTGACGTGGGTGGCAGAGGAAACAATTTGGCTGAGAACCACAGGTATTCACATATTCCCAGAACCACTGGTCCCAATCCAAGTAAACACCACTACCTACTGACCACAGAGAGAACTACAACAACAATTCTCGATGCCGAGGAGAGCGCAAAGACCAATTATGACATACATAAATAATCAAAGTCCCATGCAAAGCCCAAAAAGTAACAAGAGCGAAGGGACGAGAGAGATGTCACCATTCCAAGAAATGACACCTGAAGAGACACGAAACATGACCCTATTCAAGGAGATTATTGTGAACATGACTAAAGAGATTAAAACAGAACTCCAAAAACAATTCCAGGAACATAAGCAGGAAATCTCCAAAGAGCTCCTCAAATTCAAAAGAGAAATGGAAGAAAATATTAATACCCTCAGAGCAGGCATGATCAGCTCAGTGTCCACACTTCAAGCAAAAATGGAGGCATTAAGCAGCAGATTGATGGAGATGGAGAATAGAACAACAGGAATGGAAGATAAAACATAAGAGCTGGAACAGAGAATCACCACCTTGGAAAAATCAGTCAGAATCTACCAGAGAGAGCTCCAGGAACTGGCAGATACAACAAAGAAGTCTAATCTTCGTATAATAGGGATGGGGGGGGTGAATTTCAGGACAAAGGTATGGAACCTTTATTCACCAAAATCATAGCAGAGAACTTCCCCAACTTCAAAAGGGAAAATACTCACATTATTGAAGGTTTCAGGACCCCAAACAGGCAAGATCCTAGAAGGAACTCACCTAGACATATCATAGTAAAGACACTAGACCCAAATACCAAGGAATTGATCTTAAATGCTGCAAAAACAAAGAAGGAACTACATTATAATGGGAAGAAAATTTGAATTACAGCAGATCTCTCCATGCAAACCCTAAATGCAAGAAAAGCTTGGAAAAACATCATTGATGTCCTGAAGACCAACAATTGCCAACCCAGACTGATATATCCAACAAAACTAGCATTTACTTATGAGGGAGAAACAAGAATATTTCACTCCAAAGAGAAGCTTTATGAATACGTGCACACTAAACCAGCATTACAAAGAATACTAATTAATCAAGAACAAATTGTAGAACATCAAGAACCCCCATCAAGAAGCAAACATCTATAATTCACTAAACACAAAAGGGGAAAAAAGAGAGAGAAAGAAATCTAAATGTAAAAATAAATAACATCAATGGACACTTACCGCTTCTCCATAATCTCCCTAAATGTTAACGGGCTAAACAATCCAATCAAAAGACACAGAGCAGCAGACTGGATTAAGAAACACCACCCATCCATATGTTGCCTCCAAGAGACCCACCTCACTGCCAAAGACGGAAACAAATTCCAAGTGAAAGGATGCAAACGAATTTTCCACTCCAATGCACCATGCGAAAAAGCAGGAGTAGCAATCTTAATCTCCAACAAAATTAACTTCTCAGTCAATTCAGTACATAAAGATAGAGATGGCCATTATATATTAGTAAAGGGTACAATCCATGCCCATAATAATACAGATATAAACATTTACTTCCCCAACACAGGAGCACCCAAATTCGTCAAACAAACTCTCTTAAAATTACAGAACAAGATAGACCCAAACATAATCATTGTGGGAGACTGCAATACTCCACTCTCAACAAATGACAGGTCAACTCAACAAAAGTTAAGCAAAGACACCATCGACTTAAATGACACCATAGCCCAGCTGGGCTTAACAGATATACACAGAGTCTTCCACCCAATGGCGAAACTTTTTACATTTTTCTCAGCAGCACATGGAACACACTCCAAAATAGATAATATAATAGTTCATACAGAAAACTTAAGCAGATACAAGAGGTCTGATATAATCCCATGCATCCTATCAGTCGACAGTGGAGTCAGACTAATTCTGAACAATGCAGTCAAAGTCAAAAAACATTCAATCACTTGGAAACTGAACAACACACTTCTGAATAATCCTGGGTAACAAATCAGATCAGAAATGAAATTTAAAACTTCCTTGAATTCAATGACAATTAAGAAACGTCACAAAGGAACTTATGGGACACAGCAAAGGCAGTTCTAAGAGGCAAATTTTTTGCAGTAGGAGCGCATATTAAAAAGACAGAAGAAGAGCATGTAAATAACCTTAAAAAAAACCTGAAACACCTAGAGGAGCAAGAAAAAGTTAATTCTAAAACAACTAGAAGGATAGAAATAACAAAAATAAAATCAGAAATTTCAGAGATTGAAATAAGATCTACTATACACAAAATTGATAAATCAAAAAGTTGGTTCTTTGAGAGTCAAGAAAATAGACAGACCCCTGGCAAGATTAATCAAAAGAAGGAAAGGGGAGACTCAAATAAACAAGATTAGAGACCCCACGGGAACAATCACAATTGATTCCCAAGAAATCCAGTCCATAATGAATAGGTACTACCAGGGCCTATATTCAAAGAAACAAGAAAATCTAGTAGAAATGGATGATTTCTTAAATAAATATATGCTACCCACACTGAAGAATGATGAGGTAAACAAATTGAACACACCAATTTCTTACAATGAAATTGTGGAAGCAATCAGGGAAATGCCAACCAAAAAAAGCCCAGGTCAGATGGATTCACTGTGGAATTCTACAAGACATTTAAAGATGAAATAACACCTATACTCTTGAAACTCTCCCGAGAAATAGAAACAGAAGGAGCAATACCAAACTCATTTTATGAAGCTAATATTACTCTCATCCCCAAACCAGGGAAAGACCCAACAAAAATAGAAAACTACAGACCTATCTCTCTAATGAACACAAACACTGAATAAAATATTAGCCAACAGAATCCAGAAACAAATTTAAAAAATCATACACTGATCAAGTGGGCTTCATCCCACAAATGCAAGGAAGGCTGGTTTAACATTCGCAAATCAATCAATGTAATATATCATATCAATAGAGTTAAGAATAAGAATCATATGATAATTTCTCTGGAGGAGGAGAAGGCATTTGACAAAATACAACATCCATTCATGTTGAAAGCACTAGAAAAAATAGGAATAAGAGGTACATTCCTCAAAATAGTGAAAGCCATATATGAAAAACCTACAGCCAGTATTATACTAAATGGAGAAAGACTGGAATCATTCACCTTAAAATCAGGAACTAGACAGGGATACCGACTCTCTCCACTTCTCTTCAATATAGTTCAGGAACCCTTAGCCAGAGCAATAGGCAAGAAAAGGACATCAAAGGGATCCATATAGGGAAAGAAGAAATTAAACTATCCTTATTCGTAGACGACATAATCCTCTACTTGAGTGACCCAACAAACTCCACTCCCAAACTTCTAGAATTAATAAACCACTTTAGCAAAGTGGCAGGATACAAAATCAATCTTCAGAAGTCAATAGCCTTCTTGTACACCAACAATACACAAACAGAAGGCCAAATCAAGAAAATGATCCCATTCTCACCCCCAGAAGAATAAAATACTTAGGAATATACTTAACCAAAGATGTAAAGGAATTATTCAATGAAAACTATAAAAACCTAATGAAAGAAATTAAAGAGGACACTAGGAAATGGAAAGACATCCCATGCTCATGGCTAGGGAGAATCAACATAGTAAAAATGGCTATACTGCCAAAACTGATATACAAATTCAATGCAATCCCCATCAATATCCTAAAGACATTCTTTATGGAAATTGAAGATATAATCCAAAGATTCATATGGAACAAGAAAAGACCTAGAATAGCCAAAACAATTCTAGGCAAAAACAGCAATGCTGGTGGTATTACAATACCAGACTTCAAAACTCTAATATAGAGCCATAATAACAAAAACTGCTTGGTATGGGCATAAAAACAGACCAGAAGATCAGTGGAACAGAATAGAAGACCCAGAAATAGAACCATATACCTATAGGCAACTTGTATTTGTCAAAAGAGCCAAAGATATACAGTGGAACAAACACAGTCTATTCAATTATTGGTGCTGGCAAAACTGGGCAGCCACATGCAGAAAACTAAAAATTGACCCTAGCCTTTGGCCATGCACAAGCATTAACTCAAAGTGGATCAAAGACAATGTCAGACCGGAAACTGTGAAACTGCTACGTGATAAAGTAGGAGAGACACTGGAACTCATAGACACAGGCAAAAGATTCCTGAACAGAATCCCAGGGTCACAACAGATTGGAGAGAGACTCGATAAATGGGACTACCTAAAAATAAAAAGTTTCTGTAGAGATAAAAACATAGTTGCAAAAGTACAGAGACAGCCAACTAACTGGGAAAAAATATTCACCAACAATACATCTGACAAATGCTTAATATCTAGTATCTACAGGGAACTCAAGAAACTAATCCCCCGAAAACCCAATAAACTATTCACTAAATGGGCAAGGGAACTAAAGAGGGACCTATCAGAAGAAGAGATTAAAATGGCAGAAAAGCATATGAGAAAATGTTCATCATCATGTGAAAGGCTATCAATGTATGTGAATTAATGCACCTTCTATATGGCAAATATCCTGTAACCCTTTTATTATTTACAATAAAAAAATGAAAAAAAAATAAAAAAAGAAAATGTTCATCATCTATGGTCATAAAGGAAATGCAAATAAAACAACCCTAAGATACCACCTTACCCCAACAAGAATGTCCAAGATCTTGAACTCAGACCATGGCAGTTGCTGGTGGGGTTGTGGAGAAAAAAGGAACCCTACTACACTGCTGGTGGGAATGTAGACTAGTTCAGCCACTCTGGAAAGCAGTGTGGAGGTTCCTTAAAGAACGGAAAATAGACCTTCCCTATGATCCCGCCATTCCACTTCTGGGCATCTATCCTGAACAGCATGACCCAGGTTATTATAAAGACACCTGCTCAGGTATGTTCATCTCTGCACTATTCACAATAGCCAGGGGATGGAAACAATCCAATGCCCTACTGCAGATGAATGGATACAGAAAATGTGGTATATATACACAATGGAATTCTACATAGCCAGCAGACAAGATAAAATAATGGCATTCGCTGGGAAGTGGATGAATCTAGAGCGAATCATGTTGAGTGAGACAAGTCAAGATGTAACGAACAAAAGGTACATGGTATCCTTAATATGTGGATATTAAATTCAAAGAGTATAAGAGCGAGGACTCAATAACTGCATACCCAAAGCTACGGACATGGTAATGGAAATACAAACATAACTATATAGACAAAAAAACCTATGACTCTATAGACATAATGTTTTATTTCATAAATTGATATGTTTCTATGACATACGAACCCTTAGCCTAATTTTGATTAAGTTCGAAATTCTAAGTCCTAGAAATCGTAATTAGAGATTCCTTCCTTAAACACTTGTTTGTTAAACTTGTCATTTAAAATATGATGTAAACATAAGCCATATAATGAATGATTGTTGTTCTTAAGGTACTAGGTTATCTCTCATATCTTTTGCTCTCCCTTGATTATTTCATATTTTTACACTATCTCACATTGTTACCTGATATATTGGATATATTTGTATTTGGTTATCTGAAATTGGATAGGGAACGGGGGAAAACAAGATGAGGGGTGGGGGGGGGAGGGAAATGGGGACCAAGACATTTGAAAGGGTATCAATGTATGGGAATTAATGCACCATCTATCTGACAAATATCATGTAACCCTTCTATTAATTATAATAAAAATATATGGAAAAAATTAACATACTTGTACAGTGATATCTGAGAATTTTAAACTTCAATAAATATTACTTATTTGTTTGATCCCATGGTTGTTGAAACTCCCTAATCAATTGTAATATTTCTCTTTAACCTATACTGTTTCTGGAAAGGATACTAACACCTTACAATTCAAAGTATAGCCAGGCATTATGGAACATTTCTGTGATTACATTAAAATATGTGGAGGTAGGAAGATGAAAATAGTCTGAGGTACAAAAGCAAGAACCTATGTCAAAAAGAGAATAAGTCAAATCCAGATTGATAACTTAAACTCAACATCCAAAATGAAGATATTAATATTGATAGTGAAGCAGAATACCTTGAAAACCTTCCTTACTAGGCAGGCTTTTAGTTGAGTAACTTTTGAACACAATCTAAAATAAGGTTTAAACTTTACTTAAGAATTAGACTATCATGTGTCATAGAACTATACAATTGATTCATTACCAGTTTCCCATCTAACATTCTATTGTTTCTTGAGGAAACAATAGAAATGGCCTCCCTTATCCTCTTCTTCTTCTCTCTTGTTCTCTCCTCTCTATTTCCCCCTCTATTTCTGTTCCAAGTGTTTTCAAGTACATATAACCAAATTAGTCAATGATTGTAACTTATATTACAAATATGAAACACAAAGATTAATTTAAAAAAAAATAAAATGTTTTTTTTTTGTTTGTTTGTTTTGCTGGTCATGGGGCTTGAGCTCTTTTGCTCAAGACTAGGACTCCACCACTATGAGCCGCATCGCCACTTCCATTTTTTTGGCGGTTAATTGGAAATAAGAGTGTCATTGACTTTCGTGCTGGTTTTGATCCTCTGATCTCAGTCTCCTGAGTAGCTAAGATTACTGGTGTAAGACACAAACACCTGGTAATACAAAATAGAATGTTTCTTATACATCAAGCTGAGATCACACTAGTTACATATAATTTGAATTACAGACTATCAAAGTATAATAAGTATATATTATTAATGTTTGTATTCATTTATACTAATCACAAGGAATGAATAGATTACTAAAATCAGTCAGTTATTTTACTGTGTGCAAAACTAATTCTTATAGCCAGGTGCCAGTTACTCAATAATGTAATGCTAGTTATTGGGAGGTGGATACTTGAGAATTGTTTTCAAAAGCCAATCCAAGCAGGGAAGGCTTCTGAGACTCTACCTCAGTTAATTAATCACCACAAAAAAGCCAGCAGTTGGAGGTGTATTTCACATATTAGGGCAGTATCCTCAGAAACAGTGCTCAGACTCTGAGTTCAAGCTCCAGGATTGGCAAGATAAATAATTCAAAGCAGCAATAAAATGTAGAAAAATAGAAAGGAGAATGTGATTATATAAGATATAAGGAAGAAATCAATAGATACATTTTTAAAAATATACAGAGCAAAATATAGTATCAGACTTGTGCTGCACAGTTCAAAACTGGATTTTAGAAAAATTGGCAATTTTTTTAATGTTTTCCACACTTCCTACAAGAAATTACTGTTATACAGCTATGTCACAGAATTATGTTGAAAGGAGACAATCCCAAAGTTTCCATGAAGGAAGCTCATATTATTGTGAGAAAAAAGGATTTCACCACTGAAAATATTACTATTAATCTAGTTAGATAATAGAGTAAATGGTTGGATGTAATATTACATTATTAAAATATGCAATTTTTTCTTTGCACTTCTGCTTAATGTATATGTAATAGTGAAAGCCCAAGATTATGCCAAAATGAAGAACGGCGCAGTATTTCTTAGGTATATACATTTAAAGCAAGAAGTGACATTTTTTCATTAATGGAGATGAAAGACAAAATATTTCATTGCAATTATTTCCTACTCTGAAATAGCAGTGGACACCAGACTTGATGATGAAATGTCTTTCTTGGGGATATAATGTAATTAGATTTTCATGCTAATCTCATTAAAATATTAGAGCTTTCCAAAGGGGGATGGGAGTATCTGAGTTCACAATGGCTTCATACATCTTCAAGAAGAAGGATGAACACCATGGTCAGTTTCCTACATTTTAAACATTTCTCAGTTCCTCAGATTTTGCCTCCACTATATGCTGCCTATTATAGTTTATAACTCACATTTTCCCCTAGAACAAATCACTTATAAAATCTGAAATATTTTTATTGTTCTTACTCCTAATTAATGTCTGAAGTTTTGTAAGACTGAATTTTCTTTTGCATAATGCATAAATGTAAATGTACTTTTTATATTTTCAAATAATAAAAGCAGTCTGTACTCTGGCTAAATTCATCTCATGCACTATCAGTGATAAGCTTTTTATACCCTGAAAAATATGGTAAGGAATATAGCAGGAGAAAATGAGTGAAATAGTAAGGGAAGCTAAAGGTTATCTTCAGTTATTTATAACTATGCATGTTGAGGAATGATATTTCTTTGTTGACTCAAAATATTGTTTCTCAGTTTCAAGAGTATATCATTGTTAGAAGAATGTTGTTATCAGAAAAACCTGTTTAGTAAAAATCTATAGGGTTGTTTGAGATGTGACTCTCCTGGATGGAAAATCTTTCACAAAGACCTGAACATAATGTGACAAATAGTTTAAAATCTTGTCTTCTAGACTTATTTACATGACTGGGATTTTCTCATGTGGACAGCTCTTATTCAAAACTTTAGATTTTGTTATAATTTCTATGTAGAATTAAATGATGCAGAGCAGACTTTGCTGACTCAAGCTATATCTTTATTTTTACACCTCATGATATTTTACAAGGTAATATTCCAATAACACACACTATAAAGTATCTCTGTAATGTCCTGGAGATCAAAAACAGAAAGTGCTCAAATGTCTCCAGATAGCATAATATTTTCTTGGCCAAAAGATAATGCTTCCATGTCACATAAAATGAAACTGTCAGCAATCCTTAGAAGGTTGTCTTTAAATATCTTTTTGAATTGTAGATTCACACTGAAACATCTTGTAATCATTGGAAAACATTCCTTTTAAAACATTCGGATAAGCATTAAGAACAACTCATGGTAACTTCTATATTTTAGTAGTTTCTTCTCAATTCACCCCCCTAAGACCTAACAGAAATGTACTTTCAAACATATCAGAATATCTAAATCCAACTGGATAATTTGCCATGGGAAGTAATTGGATACAAATATCTTTAGATAAGGAACTTTAACTGCTATCATTATCAATATCAAGTTATAGATAAAAGCATTGACTTCATCAAGTATCTGTAGAAACAAAAGAATCTAAAATTTAGAAAATAATATTATGTTCCACAAAATTTTAACTGTCATAATTTAGCCATGTTCGTTAAATATTTGTTGACTAAATTAAAAATTTAAGGCTATGCTAAAATAAATGAAAAGATAGAAATCACCAATTTGGTATTTTACAGTTTTATTTGATGGATTTTATAATTCTTGCCATTTGGGGTAGTAGGTGGCAAGATATAATGCTTATCTTCTACCCAATATGTCTTTGCTATATTTATTTTTATTTTTGAAGTCATTGTGTTAATACCATTAACACACACAATGAAACAGAATGATATAATCGTATTGCTCCCTCAGCAGGCTAAGTATATTGATTACAGTTAATGGCAAGTAAAATCCCACAAATAAGGGATTTTTTTTCTATAGAAAAGGCTACATGCTATTTTTTTAGTTTTTCCAATCTAGCATTGGTAAATGAAGTGCATAATCCATAAGGATAAGTAGAGTGAAAATCATGAAATTGTTGAGTCTTTAGTTATGCCCCAAAACTGTGCAGTGTCTCTAAGACACTGCCTTCCCTGTGTGGAAAATACAATCCTATTTGAAGAATTAGATTGATGTGCTTCAATTCAATTAGTCAACTTTTGAAGTATCTAAGCTGAAATACCTAACCATTACAAAGGAAAAGAGGGTAGTAAATGGTAACTGTGACAGAAATCAAATCATTGACTACATTAGAGACAGGCTAGGAATTAAACAATTTGACATTAGGATTTGAGATCAGAGGTTGTCTAGAAGTCTTAGATTTATTTAAGACTTGATGCTCCTTTTGATAATGAATTATCTCACTATAATTCACTCATTTTAAATTCATATATGTGACATGCCTCTATATTTTATACATATCTACTCTTTCCTAACCTCCAACTTGCCAAAGAAAAAATACACAAATATATAATTATAGTCTTAGATGAAAGTTAATCATCTCTAACAGAAAAAAATAATGAAATCAGACTTAAATATATTAGAAATAGTTTTAGTTTAAGATTTTATGCCACCAAAGACTTATTTCTCTAAACAATGGCTTGTATGCAGCATTTTCATTGATTAGAACTTGTGCTTATGGAAACCTGTGGTAAGATTGAAGGATTAGAAATTTCCACGGGATGCCAACGAAGAGTCAGGATAGCAAAGGATACAGTATAAACTGCTAGAAAAAAGCTACAAGTGGGGCCAGGAGTTTGGCCTAATGGTTAAAGTGCTTGCCTAGCATGCATGAGAACCCGGGTTCGATTCCTTGGTACCACATACATAGAAAAAAGCCGGAAATGGTGCTGAGGCTCAAGTGGTAGAGCTCTAGCCTTGAAAAAGTCCAAGGACAGTGCTCAGGCCCTGAGCTCAAGCTCAGGACTGGCAAAAAAAAATTATTCATATTAGAACTTTTTTTTTTCGGTGGGGTTTGAACTCTGGGCCTGGATACTGCTGTCCCTTGAGCTTTTCAGCTCAAGACTAGCACTCTATACCTTGAGCTGTATGAGCCACTTCTGTAGTAGAATGTTTAAGAAAGGAAACTACTTGATTGATACAGTAGAGCTTAAATGTGATATTTTTTTGGTCAGTCCTGGTGCTTGAACTGGTCCATGGGCTATCTTAAGGCCAGAGCTAGACCACTTTGAGCCAAAGCACCACTTCCAGCTTTTTCTATGGATGTGGTACCTAGGAATCAATCCTCGGTCTTTGTGCATGCTAGGCAAGCACTCTACCACTAGGCCAAATTTCCAGCCCTCTTAAATGTAATTTCTAAAAATATGAAAGGTATTATATAAAGGTTAATACACCTTTCAGCATTTAAACAAAATTTACAAATACACCGAGAGTTTTAATTATGCAACAATAACTTAATAAAATAGAGATTAATAATCCTAAAATATGTTTTCATGATGTAGAGCATTTGAAAGTTAATGAATGAAAATATCAAAATCTGGACCATTAAAATCATTTGGGAATATTTTCAAACTTGAATTCATTGACTTATTTTGTATTTATTTGGTGATTATTTTGTTCTAGATCCAAAACCATAAATGAACATAGATGATGCCTGTGCTCAAAGACCTCCACCCGGTAAGGAAAAACTAACCTCAAAATTCAAAGCTTAACAATTTAAAACAAGAAGTTTTGGAGCCTAAAGAAATATATTAAAATTAGATACTCTTAGAACCCAAGAGCCTACTTTTATAGGTTTCATTGTAAGAATTCTAACTATGTAGAGAGACTTGGTTAATCACAAATGTTGAGTAGAGAGGAAACTACAAAAGTTAGTGGACTGCTATAGTAGACTAGACAGGAAGTGCCAAAAGAGAGTACAACATAGCCATATTGTCCAAACCACGTCCTATGGATGCTGCAGTAACAGTTATGAACTCATGAACAATATCAAGCTTATGCTGATAACATCAGGTCATTCATGCTGATCTTGTTCCTCTAATTAGTTGGTCCTGCTAATTAGTTATACTTGCCTATGCTTAGAGGATGGCAACAGAATGACGTTAAATCTTTTCTCAGTCCTCTCCTAACCTTGCCTTTTCCTGGCCCTTGATCACAGGCCACAATTTAACTCAGGCAGTTTTTACAGCTAAATTATCTTCTTCAAATTCTTAAATTGTTTTTCCTCCATTTTCCTTTCAACCTAGACTACTAATAAATTCTTTCCTCTTAGCTTAGGACCTAGAAATATTGATTTTGTTTGTTTCGTTCCTTCAAATCTTATCATGTACTTAAGATGTGTGTGTATATATAAATGTAAATGTACATAGGTATGCATTTATATACATATATATGTATATACATATACAATAATATCTTGTGGGGATTGAACTCAGGGACTGGGTATTGCTCCTCAGTAATTTTGCTCAAAGCCAGTACTTCACCACAATGAGCCACAGTGCTATTTCAAATTTTCTAGTGATTAATTAGAGATTAAAAAATCACAGACTTTTCTGGTTTTCGAGGTATGCTTTTCAAGGTATATTTTTATTGAAATTTTCCTCCTATTTCCCATTTTGAGGAGGTCATTTTTTTCTCGGTAGATCCATAAAGGATGCATGTAACAGTTATAACAGAGAAAAAAGGTAAATATATTTATGTGCGTTTTATCCATACATAAGGGAGGAAGTAGGAGTATGAGAAAAATGGAAATTTCAGTAATCAAGAATAACTTGGTGTTTGGGATAACTTGGGTATCAAGAATGACGTGGATGGAGTAAGTTATCCTGTAGAACTTGTTGGAGAGACTAGAAAGAATATAGATGGGATTAAGCAAGTCACGATTTCTTTGTGCATCAGTATTCATAAGAACTCTTGTGTTTAAAATTAGTTAATAATTTAAAGAGGTCTAAGATGGCATTACCTAATGAGCACATTACTATTATTTACTTTTTCCTGTTTTACTATTTATTATTACTATTACTTACTTTTCTTGCAGAAAAGTAAACATATAGGATACAAGTCTCCAAACAGTTCATGAAATACTAGACAAGAGAAGAAAGAAATGCTAAATTCTAAAGTTCAACTCATTTGTACAGCTAATTATCAAAAATACTCCAAGGAAATAAGGAGATGATCCATTTTGGATGTTGAAAGACATATTAACTTGAATTATGTCCCAATGCAGACATATTGAACAGCTGAAAGAAAGAACTCATAAGAAAGAACATTGTTTTAGTTTTGAAAAATTATTAATTTCAAATTTCTGAAAGAAGTATAAAACTATTTGAGAAATTTAAATGTGTCCGGTATAGCGAGAGAACAGTGACAGAAGAGGAAGGGGCTAGAATGAGGACCTTGAGTTTAGTATATGTTTGGGGCATTATGTCATGATAATATGAGTTTGTCAGGTTCCGAATTTGGATGCTACTTGCCAACAAAGGTACACAATGAGTTCTAATAAAATCCTAAAATGACATTAGCTATAAGGATTGATCCATTATTACCTGTTACCCCATTCACATCAGATCAAATTACAGTACTCAATATTGTTAAGTGATGTTATAGTAAGGACAGCTGACTCATTTAGTCTGTAATTAAGTACTACTAAGTAAAGAAAGAACACTGATGGAAAACATTTTCATATAATAAATCATGAAAGGCAAATATCACAATAATAATATTAATATATTACTTTATACATTGAATGGGACTTTATAACGTGATTATTCATGACATTTCATCTGTGTCCTTGTTCGTATGTGAATTATATGTTCAAACCGTACTAAGGACCTAAAATTGAAGGTTACTAAAGCTTACCTTGGTTAGTGAAGATTTTCTCCCATTCTATAGGCTTTCTAGTTAATTTATTAGGTATGTCCTTTGCCATACAGAAGCTCTGCAGTTTAATGCAGTCTCACTTATGCACACTTTCTTTGATTTGTTGTGTTTCTGGGTACTTATTAAGAAAATTTTGACCTGTGCCAAGGAGACCTACTGTATCTTCTATTCATTCTTGAAAAGTTTTCAGTGTATCTGCTTTTATCTCGAGGTCTTTGACCCATTTGGAATTCATCCTGGTGTAGGGTGACATAGAAGGATCCAACTTTAGTCTTTTGCAGGTGCTTAACAAATTCTGCCAGCACCACTTGTTGAAGAGGCTGTTTTTCTTCCATTCTATTTTTTGGCTCTGTTATCAAAGATTACGTGGCCATAGGTTGTGGGTTGATTTCAAGGTCTTCAGTGCTATTCCATTCGTCCTCAGGCCTGTTCTTATGCCACTACCAAGCTGTTTTGGTTACTATAGCTCTGTAATAGAGTCTAAAGTTTGGTATTGATATTCCTCTTGTGCTGTTCTTTCTGCTAAGAATTGTTTTTGCTATACGCTTCTTTTATTATTCCACATGAAATCTTGGTTTGTTTCTTCTGTTTCTTTAAAGCATAGCATTGGGATATTGATGGGTATCATACTGAATTTATAGATAGCCCTTAGCAGTGGTTGCTTTTGAGATAGGAAAACTCTTTTTGCCTGAGTACACACTTGAACTATGATAAACAGCTCTAATTCTCATAAACTTAAGAAGGCAGGTGCATGCCACTGAATCCAACTAGGAATCTTCATCATTCTCTCTCCCTTTGCCTAGGCCTACCTCAAACCATAATTCTCTCTATCTCAGACTCTCAAGTAAATAGTATAATAGGTTAAAAAACCACCAGTATCATTATTTTTAAATAAAAATGTCAGTTGATATTTTCAAACTGAAACAAAGACTGGTTCAACTTCTGTTTGTTTTTTTTTTGTTGTTTTGTTTTTTTTGGGGGGTAACTTTCAATGTAACTGAGGTTTCAACTCAAGATTTTGTATTTTTTAATTGTAATTAACAGAAGGGTTACATTATATTGCCAGATACAAGGTGCATTATTTCACAAAAGATTTTGGATTTGTTTGAAGGTGTCTGTCTCTCCAGCCACACCTCTAACCATATCAATCAATATAATTCCTATAGTTTAGAACATATTACTACATCAGATGAAGTCTTAGACAAAGATGCTCAATTTCCTCAACAGTGTGTGTGAGGTCACATATAATGTTTCGCATAATTTAAAATTTCTAGAATTATTTTGACTACATCTTAAATGAAGAAAAGAATGAAAACTAATTTTATATATAAGATCTCTTCCAGACACATTTCTTCACATGTCAAATTTTAAAGAAAGCTGTTCATTGAACAACAAATAATACTTCTCAGCTGTATTTTTTTGTAGGTCATGAGCTTGAATTCAGGGTCCGGGCATTGTTCCTGAGCCTCTCTTCATGCTCATGGCTAGCACTCTACCACTTGAGCTTCAGTACCAGTTCCATATCTGGAACTGGTGAGATAAAAGTCTCACAGGGATTTTTCTGCCCAGGCTGGCTTCAGATCACGATCCACAGATCTCAGTTTCCTGAGTAGCTTCGATTACAGGCACGGGTCATCAATGCCTGGCTGACAATTGTATTTTTTAAAGAGTAAAATGACAGTGATTTGCTAAAGTTTATTTTTTTCTGAAAATTAAAATGTGAGTGAATTCCACAAGTCACAGGAACTTCATCTCAAGATTATTTGTCTTGTAAAGCACTTGAAAGACCACCTCCCCTCAGCTACCCACCATGTCTGATTAGTCTGTGCAGTTTCAAGTCACAAAGCATTGTATGTGACTATGCATTTTAGTCTCTATCAGTATTAAAACTAATCAAAATGGGGGCACATTCTCTCTTATTAGAGGAATGAGAAAAAAATCAATTAAATGCAGATTTCAGAATAAAATCATGCATGTCTACTACTTCTCAGTGAGATTTTACTTATTTTATTTTTAATTCTTCTTGAGCTGTTAAGTAGTTCCAAATTTATTTTTTCTATCATTATAAATACAGTATTTGTTGGAAAAATGGTTCCACTATACATGATGATGTCTGTTGTAAAGGTTGTTTTCATTTAGCATGTCTTTTCTGAGACATTTTGGTGCTCAGAATTTAATTCTAGGATAAAGTGTCAAATGTGAGGTTGTTAGATACATAAATACTAGCCCCCTAGCCCCCTTCAATTTAAAGAGCAATTCAGGTGTAATAAATAAATAAATAAATAGTTTGAATAGTGTTGGACATTTACTTTTCAGTGTGTCATTCAAAACTTCCACTTAACAACAAAATTTACATTGACATATGAATGATGTATAATTCAGTATAATTACTTACGGGGTCTTTGAAAAGAGAAGTCCCTTTTTTTCCAAGTGATTTAACTTTGAAAAGGAATTACTTCATGTGTCCAACAAGTACTATTAAAAGGCATTTTATGAAGCATTTTTGTGCATATTTCTACACATGGAAAGACTCTTGTGTGTTCTAAAACCTGTATTTACATGACACACTTTTCTGGTCCAATGGGCAAACACTACTTAGTCCTAAAATAACATCACAGTAATGACTACAGTCAAGACAGCAAGAACACTCCACCATTATTATCTATATCAGACTGCACCAGATGGGGTATCCACGGTAGAATGCTGACAGTGGTGAACACTGAACAACTGTTTCTGTTATATTGCGTACTCTTAGGCTTGACCACATTATATTCAAATTCAAAACGGTGGATAAATTCTTAGCTTATGAAGAAGTGGGTTGTAGTACAAACATTTTCCCCATGTGAACTGAGCAGAGAAATAAGTTATACAAAGTGAGATTGGTTACATTAAAGAGAATTGGGCTAATTTTTTCTGGATGTTAAGCAAGGCTTGTTAATCCTTATAGTTTTAATTTTGTGATGGATTGTTTTCTTTTTATTGTGGGGATAACCTGTTTATGGTAGTTACATTACAGGCAATTTTGTTTGGAATCCAATGTATATCTCTCTGAGCTGTGACAATAAGACAAAATATCTTTCAATGAGAGTCACTGAAATAAAACAATGAACTCTAATTGTATACTCTTATCCAATTAATATATCCTGGGTTTCTTTACTAGTATTGGATTGTCTTTATTTTTCAGAAAGAATATGTACATTCTTTCCTCACAAGATGTTTTACTTATGCTTCTTTCTTTTTTTTGTTTTCATGGCTACATGGAATAAGTATCTTACACATGTTTTATTATTTCATACCTTCCTATACAGAGAGCACAAAAACAAAACTAAAGTTCCATGAACAATGTTTTCAAGTATTTCTTAAGTAGATGTGCATGAAGAATGCCCTTGCTGGGTCACAGGGTGATGGAAGTTTGGAGTTTTTAACTAATTCCTGCTCAATGTTAAGGAAAATAAATCCCTTGATTGAGGAATATTTCATGACAAAACTGCTCTCTCCTAGAATCAATGGGTTAATCAATTGCATTCTCATTTTCTTATGCTTTAAGAATACAGCAGTTGCTTCCAGGAAATCGGGTAGTTGAGAAGGAAGAAAGGGATAAGATTATTTACCACATCACTGATTATAAACATGACTGGAATTGCAATGGTAGAAAATAAGCCAGAATCCCTGCTTACGTATCATTGTGAGTGTCCACCAGTGGGTTTAATTATCATGCTAAAACTGTCAATTTTATCATTAGGTGTAGTTAGGGATTCATCATTTTAGTTAATCAAAAATTCTGCTTTGCAGAGAATAACCATATATACATACATGAATTATCACTTCAAATTAGTAAAATATAATAAAAGTCCACTTATTACTCTTTTTTTCTTCATGCTTCTTAATCTTTTTTTCTCTGATAATTTAAAAGGGATTTCAGGATATTTTGTTTGCTTTAGGGTTATCACTGTAAAGCTAAGTTATCATTATTCTGCAGCTATGATAAAATACCTTCTGATAAGAATTACTGGCTAATATAATACAAGGAAAATAGCTTTTAACATCTAGTATTGGCATTGAAATATTTATAAGTAGTAAAGAAACACAATAAAATAAATGAGATGGCTTTTTAATCCTACATAGTCTCATAGTCTATACAATGAACAGTATGTAGTTGTATAAACATCTAACAATTATTTTAATGTATCAAGGATTCACTTATTAACATGTTCTCAGTATTAATTTTAGTTGCTTTGCCGTAAATAGCTACAAAATACTTCATAGACAAAAAATATGTCAGAATACTGATGTTCAATGCCAGAAATTTAAAGTATTATGCTAATTTTCATTGTATATGCAAGCATTGATAAAATAATTAAAAATTTCAATTACTTATCTTTTATACTTCTTTCATCTTGAATGATTATTTTTCAATTTTTATCGTTAATATAAAGATGATATTCAGAGGAGTTACAGTTACATAAGTCAGGTAAAGGACACATTTCTTTTTGGACAATGCCATCTCTTCCTTTGCTCTCTTCCAGTTTTCCCTCCCATCCCCACTCATAAATTGCATAGGTAGTTTTCAACAAAATTTCCAGAGCTTACCATTGCTATAGCTGTTCACCCATTGTCCCTCCATTTCTGTGCCTCTTCAAAGACATACAAATGAACAAACAGAAAAAGGAAAGAAAACAAAAAAATAAATAAAAAAGAGAAACATTTCTTGCTTCCATTTTCTAGAGTTCATTAAAAAAATTTTGGCATTGTGTCATATTGTCTCTCCTAAGAGTATCCTCCTTTGGTCTCACTGGTGTGATGGCCTGTAAAATTTACTATAGCCAAATATTTTAATTACCTATTTATGTAGGAGTATGAAGTTATAAGTGTAAATATCTAAGCCAAAGTGCTAAAGGATTAGAAAAATAACATTTATTTGAATAAGTGAAACCATATGCGCCAGAAGATTTTATGTTGTGAAGAGATGGAAAGGGATTGATTTATGTCTGAAAGAGGATTGATTAGACAATTTCTAAATTTACTATACTTTTCAATGTTTTCCTTTGTAGTTCTCAAAACTCTTTATATAGAGAAGATTCATCTTGCAGTTAATTTTTATAATTTCATCAACTGGTAGCGAGTTGCTTAGTAGCTGAAGTGTTAGCTTTATATTCTAAAGGACAACTTCAAACCCTGTTAAGGTTATATTTTATTAAAATTTCCATTAATTTTTTCCATCAGTGTGATTATAGATTAGTATTAATTAATTCTTACCATTTTTTGAAGAAATAGAGGGACTCGTATCTGATTCAACGTTAAACATAACATAGTATTCAGCCTTTCTTGGTAACCTTTTCCTGGGGTTCAGAATTGGTTGGGGAGAAAGGGAATAAGATATTTTTAATGGCATTTTATTGAGCTTAGCAATTTAAATAGCCTACTCTGATTTTTGAAGATATCAAATTACCATATGGATGATGTCTTTCTCATCAAATGGAACTCTCTTTGTTTACCAAGAAAATGACAAAGGCAGTTTTTAATGTTGAATGTAGCACTTATGAACATGAGTCTGTGATATTAATGAATTCTGAGATCTTTACTAAAAATGACACATCAATCAATATATTAACATCCTAGAATATATTATCAAATCTATCAATATTTCTTTTTCAGAGTTTTAATTTTTTATTTTAGTAAATAATATATGCTCCTAAAGACAACTCTAAGGTGTACTCCTTGGAGAATTATGAAATTTTCCAGTGAGATCCACTAGATACGCTATTTACATGCCATCTTAAAACCCCTAGGAAGAAGGATGACGTGGCTCAGGAGGCTGAGATCTGAGGATCTAGGCTCAAAGTCAGCCTAGGCATTAAGGTCCCTGAGACTCTTATCTCCAATTAACCACTAGAAAACCAGGGGTAGGGTGGGAGTCGAGCTGAAGAGCTCAAGAACAATACCCAGTCCCAGAGTTCAAGCCCCATGATCACCACCACCACCAACAAAAACTCCTAGGAAAGAGAAAGAAAAGATGACTTTGGTACTAATAGTTTCAGCTCCTGATTGTTGCAAAGAACCCTTGACAAACAGATGTATGCTAAGAGATTATTGAAAGCTTCAAGTAATGAATGCTATTTGAGCAGGATGCAAACTTCTCCTAATGCCCTTAAGTTTTAGTGTTCAGTTTCAATGCCAAATTGTCTGATGTTTTTCAGGAAGGAAGAAAGTACATTTTCAATGCCATCTTCATCATGCAATCATGACTGAAAGTTTTCAGTATTCAGTATTTACAGAAAGATTCAAGACATATTTTAATATTAGGATAGAGAGGAGAAATTCAAGGGACTTGAGTTCTATATATTTTATTGTCTCCAATTTGTTACCTTTTTTGGTTAAGAGAAGTTTTTAACCTTTTAAAAATGGATAATGAAGTATAAAAGCATATAATTTTGAATGTGATAGAACAAAGAGGAATATTTAATTCCTTAAATTCAAATACAAACACTTATGTTTGTATTTAGACTGCAAATTATGAAATTTTTGCATGGAGAAAATTACTGTTAGCAAGAAAATTAAGTCTACATTTATCAAACATTTCTTTATGCCAGATGCAGACAATATCTTTTCATCCTGATGTCTCTTTACAGTTCATGCCATTACAATCTCAAGACATGTACTTATGAAGTTCTTTTTAAAAATAATCACAGTTTGTTTGAAGCAGTTTTCAATATGTATTCAAATAGTATGCAAAAAAACCCCACCAAAACAAAAACCATGAATGTGTATGTAAGTCAAGAGGAGATGCAGAGGTCTGATAAGTGTCCTAAAGTTGAGATTAGCACATTACGAATAAAATGTTCTACCAACCCCTTGACTAATATGACAACCTCTAGGAATGGGTAAAAATCATTCTTGCTCAACTCTCATTCAAACACGTGCAATCCATATGGGGCTTGGGTTATCCAGAGCAGGGTTCAGCACTTTTTCCTTTAAGATTGGGTTTCATTCTGCTAACAGCACCTTGGCTCAGTGCCCATGAGCAAGCAATTAAGACTTTGTGCTTGCCTGCATTTTAGTAGCTCTCCTTATGAAACTCACAGCCTCTTGGGAACAAAAAGCTTTGCCAACTTGGGTCATGGTCTGGGAGCAGCCTTGGGAGAGCTGCTGTGCTTTAAGGACCCACAGTCTTCTGGGAAGTTGAGGAGAGGATGGATGATTAATAAACTGTACTTGTGAGAGAACATTCAGAAGGACTTCTTTAAGAAGTGAAAATTATCAAGATATGGCAACAGTTGTAAATGAAGAAAGCAAAGTACTACTGAAGATCCAAGTTAAGAAATGATAAAATTACTTTTTTTCTTTTCATTTATTTCGAATGATCTTTAAGAAGTTATACAAAAGGAGTTGCCATTGAACAAAGCAGTTTAGGAATAGAATGCATCTTGATCAAAAGTACTTCTTTCAACATTTTCACTTATACTTCCACTTCTCCCTTCCTTCACTTGTCTTAATGTTTTTAGGATCTACAATGAATTTTTGATACTACTACTGGGAGTTTTTAGTACTAAACTTAAATATGAAGGATGCGCTCATTAATTTTATTTTATTTTTAATAAGCATCACATAGCACTTAGTACCCAAATGTCAGATACTATACTAAGAATGGGGGGTGGGGGAGGGAAAGTAACCTATCAAAATGATGGAAGCATAGGAGCAGAGAAGAGAAACCTGGTGTATCATACTCAAAGAGTGAAGCTGACTGACCCTTTCCCCTTTCCCCAGTCTCATTCAACTTCATTTTGTGAAACTCATCAGTGAGTTTGGCTTAAGGTGGGATGTCTAAAATAATTTAAAAACTTGATGCAAACAGGAAATATCCTCATGGGGAGAGGATAAACCTTGTATATATGAAAATGATATAGGCCAAGCAGTGTTTTCAAATCTGATTGGTTGTTTAAAGTCCCCTGGGCATGATATTACAGTACAGGTTTCATCTCCCTGCTCCTGGAAGTTCTGGTTCAACTCATCTAAACAGATACATTCTTAAGAAATAAATATTGAAAAGAGCCAAAATCACAAAAGCAATACTTTCCCTTTGCACAGGAGATTGTTATATTATAATTAAATAAAGCCTCACTGTCCTACCCATGTTTCATATAATCCTTAAAAAATCAAAGTATATAGAAACTGCCATGTTATATTGTTAGCATGGTCTTATGGGTGATTACAAGAGCAAATTTGTGCACATTATTTTCAGAAACAGTTTAATTATATTTTTACACATATGTGTATATAATTCATAATTTAAATATTCTTACCATTTGGAAATTTGAGCACTCACAACTTTATCATAAAGCATTAGGGTCATCAATATCCAGATATCTTATTAGTTTTATGGTTCCTTGGATAGGATGCAAATTTATAATTCATGAAAATTCTGGTAATAATCCAAGAGAGTTTTCAAATACTTTCACACTAAAAAGCCATTAAAAAGTTTGGGTTTGAAATATTTTATAATGAAAAATTATTTAAATCAACGTATTTTGCAAATATCTACTATGTTCTACATATATAGTACAGAGCAGGAATGGAGGACCAGATTTCCTCTCACACATCATCTCTGATAAGTAGGAGATATTACAGTTACATTGGCCAGGTAATGGGTACATTACTTTTCAAACCCTGATACCCCTTCTCATGGTTTTGTTCCCCCTTTCCTCCTCCCACCACCTCCCAATTATCTTGTTTCCCTCCTTCCCTTCCCTATTTCAAGTAAACTAATAAACATATATACAATATACCAGGTAACAAGTCAGATACAGTAACCAAGGGGTAAAAAAAGAAAAGAAATAACTCCACATAGTACATTAAGAACAACAATCACAGAAACAAACCTCTTGCTTCCATATCCTAGAGTTCATTTCTTTTAGTCTCATCCTGTATGACCATATGTACATAGCTTTTGAGCTATTATGATGCTCTGTCAGAAGAATCTTAGATGTGTATTAATTATTACAAAAAGGGAAACCATGGAGCCTATGCTACTTTGGGACTGGTTTACTTCACTTAATACAATTTTTTCCAAGTATTTCCATTTCTATATGAATGGAGCAATGTCATACTTTCTGATGAATGCATAGAATTCCAATATGTATAAGTACTACATCTTGATCCATTCATCTACTGAGGGCCATCTGGGTTGGCCAACAATGAGAAGAGTGAGGCAGAAATCAGGAAAGCAACTCCTTTTGCAATAGCCTCAAAGAAAATTAAATAGTCAGGAATAAACTTAATTAAGGGTGATTAAAACTTTCAAAACCTGAAGAAGGAAATCAAAGGAAAACTAAGGAACTGGAAAAATCTCCCATGCTCCTGCACTGAAAGAATTAACAACGTGAAAAAGGCAATCCTGCAGTAGGTTATCTACAAATTCAATGTCATAGTCATCAATATTCCAATGCCATTCTTTAATGAAATAGAGGAAGCAATCCAAAAATTCATATGGAATAATGAAAGACCACTAATATAAAAATCAATCCTCAGTAGAAAGAACAATGTTGGAGGAATATCATAAAACAGCTTGGCACTGGCACAAGAATAGGCCTGGAGACCAATGGAGTAGAACTTAAGAATCAGAAATCAACCCAGAATCCTATGGTGACCTATGGCTAAAAAAAAAAAAACAAACAAACAAAGAAAGGCAGCACTTTCAACAATTGGTGTTGGCAGAATTGGTTAAGAAAACTAAAGCTGGATCCTTACCCTAGAGCAGAATTAATTCCAAATGAATTGAAGACCTTGAGGTAAAAGCAGATATCCTCACAAGTTTACAGGAAGGAATAGGAGATACACTAGGACTTATTGGCACGGGTTGAAACTTTTTAATAAAGTTCAGAAACACAACAGATTAAATAAAGCTTGGACAAATGAAACTGCACTAAACTTAGTACTCAAGGACAACAATCATTCATTTTATGGCTTTTGTTTCTATATCCTAGAGGTCCTTTCAATTAGCTTCATACTATATGGCCTTATGTATCAAGATTTTGCTTTATTGCAAATCTCTGCTAGGAAAGCCCAAGGTTTCTACAGATTATGAAAAATGAGGGAAACCATTGAGCCTAAGTTCCTTTGAGTCTGGCTTACTTCACTTAATATGATTTTTTGTAAGTCTTTCCATTTCCTAACAAATGGGGAGATGTCGTTCTTTCTGACAGCAGCATAGAATTCCATTGTGTACAAATACCACATCTTGTTGATCCATTCATCAACTGAGGGACATCTAGGTTGGTTCCATATCTTTGCTATGGTAAATAGTGCTGCAATGAACATTGTTGTGCTAGTGGATTTAGTATGTCCTTGTTTCTGGATGATTGGGTACTATGTTATCTCTCAGCTCTCTTGGTGTCCCTTGGTTATGTCATATTGTTACAGTATCTCACTTTGTTATCTGATATATCGGATATATTTGTATTTGGTTATTTGAAATTGGATAGGGAAGTGGGGAAAACAAGATAGGGGGATAGAGAGGAGGGTAATGGGGACCAAGACATGTGAAAGGGTATCAATGTATGTGAATTAATGCACCTTCTATCTGGCAAATATCATGTTACCCTTTTATTAATTACAATAAAAATTATCAAAAAAAAAGGAACTGCACTAAACTATGGAGCTTCTGTATGGCAAAGGATATAACTAGCAAGTTAAATAGAAAGCCCACAGAGTGGGAGAAGATATTCACTAGCCATATAACAGAAAAGGGCCTCATATCTAAAATATAACAACAACTCAAAAACAAATCCTAAAAGAAACAACCATGCTAGTAAAAGATTGGCCAAACACTTAAAGAGAGACTTCTTTTAAGAAGAAATAAGAATGGACTATAGACATGAAGAAATGCTCAACATCTCTGGCCATAAAGGAAATACAAACCAAAACAACTTTGAGATTCCACTTCTTTCCAGTTAGAATGGCCATTATCAAGAAATCTAATGACAACTGATGTGGCACAGATGTGGCCAGAAGGGATCCTTACTACACTGTTAGTGGAAGTGTAAACTTCTTTAACCACTCTGGAAAGCAGTATGGTGATTCCTCAAACAACTAAACATAGAGCAATCCCACTCTTTGGCATATACCAAAATGTCCAGAAACAAGAGCATATTAAAGTTACTAGCACAACGATGTTTATTAAAACATTATTTACCATAGCTAAGATATACAACAAACTGAGATGCCCCTCAGTATATGAATGGATCAAGAAGATGTTGTACTTTTACATTCCTCTTACTTTTAAAAGCATAAAAAGTACTCATTTTTTTCATTTTATTTCCAAGTAAATGCTGACAATTGAATCACTGGGATTCCAACAGATGTGAAAAAGTGAATCACTAATTTGTGACGCACTCATGTTAAATTTCCCAATGGCATAGGCAAGTTGAGGACATACTTACTCCTAAATCCAATCAAATCAGGGTTAATCCAGTGGGACACACCTAGTGATAGGAAGAAAGTGATCCTATCAGTTAAAGGAATTCAATTAGCCATTCTAAACTCTGTTCAATAGTTAAATTGACTTGAGCAGTTGGATTGACTTTGTGCACTTTGCTGTGGAGCTAGAGAATTCTGCCTGAGTGTCCTCCCAGTTGTTTGTAAAGTGAGCCTCAATGTCCTTTCCCTATGGTGGTGAATTTCTCTTTTGTTTGAATCCTATACACACTATTTCTTCTTTTGTTTCCTGGGCAAGGCATTTGGAAAATTTGGAAATTGCCCTAAATCCCTCAGCTTATATAAAATGTACTTATTTTATTTTTTTTTCTACATGAAATTCACTCCTTATAATACAAAAAATTAGTAATGAGATAACTGCACAGCAGGCATGAAAACCCAGTGTGCTTCCATGGCCACCATATTTATACAGCTGTAGTTTTGAAATTGAACAAGTTCATGGAAATGATGAAAATGCCATAAATCCCAAGTCCTCAAATTGTTAGTTATCACTTAGTGTTTCATAATTATTTGCCAGTATTTTTATTAATTACCATAGTGGGTGTGGTTTGTTGGAAATCACTACACTTTTCAAAATGCTTACAAAAAATCCACCTCCAGAAAGATGATTCCCTAGGTTGGCAAAGGAAAGAATAAGCTTCCTGTAGTTAAAACATAGAGTATTCTTTTCAGATATTTTTATTGTAATTAAAAAAAAGGGTTACATTATATTTGCCACATAGGAGGTGCATTAATTCACATACATTGATACCCTTTCTCATGTCTTGGTCCCCATTTCCCTCATCTTGTTTTCCCCCCTTCCCTACCCAATTTCAAATAACCAAATACAAATATATCCAATATATCAGATAACAAAGTGAGATACTGTAACAATATGAGATAACCAAGGGACAGCAAAAGAGATGAGAGATAACATAGTACATTAAGGACAACAATCAATCATATATGGCTTTTGTTTCTATATCCTGGAAGTCCTTTCATTTAGCATCATACTATATGGCCTTATGTATCTAGGTTTTGCTCTATTGCAAATCTCTGCTAAATCCACTAGCACAACGATGTTCATTGCAGCACTATTTACCATAGCAAAGATATGGAACCAACCCAGATGTCCCTCGGTTGATGAGTGGATCAAAAAGATGTGGTATTTGTATACAATGGAATTCTTTGTGGCTGTCAGAAAGAATGACATTGCCCCATTTGTTAGGAAATGGAAAGACTTAGAAAAAAATCATATTAAGTGAAGTAAGCCAGACTCAAAGTAACATAGGCTCAATGGTTTCCCTCATTTTTAATAACCAGTAGAAACCTTGGGCTCTCCTAATATAGAGTATTTTGAGTATAAGAGTGTGTATATATGTGTGTGTTTCTCTGCATATGTATGTGTATTCTTTAAAGATACAGATACAACAACTACAGTAATGACAACAATTAATAATAAATAGCTCAATATAACAATTCTATCTTATTTGAGAGGATTTGTTTTTAAGTTGGCATAGGTTAAAAAAATTGCTTAGATTGCATACCATACAACAGTTTACCTCCAAATGAGTTCAATGACATATGGTACATATATAACTTTTGTAAAATGGCCATATTTGTCTAAAATACAAATACTCTATAAGTATCGAGTGATGTAATCCTAACTATTGCTTATATTTCTGCCAGGCAGAGTACCATCACCTGTTTAAGCAAATGCTTCAACATTAGAGGAAACGTCTCCTGAGCTCTGCAGTATTAGAACACTTTGTGATGGTTTTTAAAGGACCAGTGCAAAGAACCCAAATGTTTTATTTTGGCAAGGGAAGCTTTGTAGAAATATTTGCAATATTTTGTGCTAATCCCTCTACAGAGTCACTTTGGTGTGGCAAATATTTGTTCTAGCACACTTTACTACAGTACCAGAGTACATCAATCTGTTGTTTTAACCTTTTGAGGAAAAAAAAAGGAAATGAGAAAAAAACAACCCTTGTGTCTTCTTGAAGGAAAAAAAGTCATTGATGAAACCTTTCAAGTTTCAGCATCTTTACACTAAGGTGCCTGGGAGAGAAATGAGCACATTACCTCTAGAGACTGGATTAAAGAGAATTGAGTGCATCTCTGCTTACTTTCTTAGCTTATTGCTTTATGAATACGAAGGATCTTAAAATCTAAATGGTGGTCAAAAAGAACAAGTACATTTATTAGGGCAGTTTGAAAATGCTGTTTTGATATTTGCCAAGTTCCTTCTCAATAACATGTTTGGCAGCTACCAAATGACATGGCCTGACCAGAGTTGATTTTGACGAAGCCTCTGGGATGTGTTAAAAAGTAAACCAGAGCAAATCACATACTGGAAAGCATAACTCAATCAAGGAAAAATGTATGATTAAGGGTGACATGGGCAAGGAAAGCTTTTCCAGAGCTCAGGATAAATATTTGTATCAGTGTGAAGAGAAAGCTTCGTGACGCTGATGTCAACCAGCTGGAATTTTCATTGTTTATAAACTTTTGTTGTTAGAGTTGAGTTCTGGCAGAAAGGTACCAAAAAAAAAAAAAAAAAAAGAACAGTTCCCCAGCATGAACGTTTGAATTGTGATAAGGAAGCCTAACCATAAACGAATGCATCACTGCAAGGAACGTTTCAGCTACTTTTCCTTTCCAGAATTCTCTTGCCAAGAAGCAACCTTCCTGCCTTAAGTCCCACTTTGATGAAATTCTTCAGGATTAGCAAAAACAACAAAAAAGAAAAGACTTTGTGCGTGTGTGTGTGTGTGTGTGTGTGTGTGTGTGTGTGTGTGTGTATTATAAAGGTTTATGACATTGTTTCCCTTAGTAAGACTATCAGAAAAGAGGAAGGTATCTGAAATAGATTTTGGTCCTATTTTTCCCAAAATGAATATTGCCACATGAATCAGATATTTTAATGACTGAAAACAAATGACTTGGGACTGAACCCAACTTTTTTGAATAGTGTCCATTAATTTCATCCTGCTAGGCCATTTATTTCTTACCTCATGATAGACCATCGCATATTTTTAAGCTGAACAATTTAGCAAGTTAAAGGATTCAGGCACTTGATTTAAACCACCAACTATTCCTATTAAAAGTGTATCTGTATTTTTTTCCACTAAGCTTTTTCATTGTAGTTTTCAGAAGAATGGAAATTGCCAAAAGGTATAAATCAGGCAGTATCAAAAGGATATGAGATTGTATAAAAATTTACAGTAGTTCAGAACAGATAATTCAAAGTTCAGGCAGAGAAAGAATTTGTTGGAACTGATATCGACTCTTAGTCTTCCTCTCTGGAAAGTAAGCACAGACATAGTGCTCAGATTGGCAAAGAATGATGTGCCAAATTCTCTCATGTTTAAAGACAAAAGTCTTTTCCAGAGCACTTCTTATAGCTGGGGTATTCTGAAAAAAAGTTCCTTGCTACTCTTTACAGTAGCTTAGAAGGCACAATAAGAGGGACGTGTAATGGGCTTCAACAAAGAATAAAGTGAGTTCTAAATTCCTATCAAGTTATCATCTCTTTAAATAATTATATATTTAAATGTTTGTCCAAGAAGGTTGGCTTAAGACATAGCACAGGAAAAATTATGTTGTCAGATTTCTAATGAGATTACTACATTTGGATCTAAGAAGGCGATCAAACCTGAGAGACTTTTGTTGTTCATCCATCTTGAAGGATTGGCTCATCAGTGCAGAAATAAGACACATCATATATATTACTACATTACCCCGATGAACTAAGAATAGAAACCAAGGCCCTGCTGGTGCAATTAAGAAATTTTCTTTTCCAGTCTCTGGGCTTTAGAGACTTGGATCACTAACTCATTCCAATTTAGACTAATTTTGATTAGAGTTCTTATAAACTAGGAAGTGAACTGCATAGAAATGGTTTTGTTATGAGTTCTGAGCTACTATGTCCATATTGTACAGTTGCATTTCTGAGTGATATTGGCAGAATAAACAAATCTTCAGTAAGGCTCTATGTGGGTAGCCGACTGATAGTGTATTTCCCGAAGCCAAGAGGTACCCATGACTTTTCCAGGATTTGCACATTTCCATTTCACTCCAGAGCAGGTGAAGCTCAAAGGAATGGACAAATCTAAACAACATAGTATTACCACGTAGACGTTTGGTATGGTTTTAAACTTACTCAAACACACTAGTCATCTTTAGCACATGCTCCATGAAGAATGATCCATCTTTCAGTTAGCTATTTTTTTCTTATTCCCATCCTACCTTTCAATGACAGGACATTCTCTAGGTCATTCTCTGATGTGGATTGGGACCTACTGGCATTATATTTTAATTAAGTGGTCAAATTATTAATGCGTGAAAATCAGTCACTGCAAATGTTAAGCTAACCATTTTTTCATACATAATGTGTCCATATCAACCTTATAACAGCCATCTACTGAATATTGACATGGTCACTTTTAAAGAAGAAACCCTAATGAATATTTCATTTAAAAGTTCTTGTGACCCAGAGAGATCAGGGCTTATTATTATTTTTTTCTGCTGTGTATTGATGAAGAAACTTCAGCTCTTCTGTTTTTGAGATCATCTAAGAGGTATAACAGAGAAGTGGTTAATTGTATATTTTGGTATACTAGCATGCATTCAGTTAGAAATTGAGAATAATCAGAATTTTGTGTGTGTGTGTGTGTGTGTACTTATCATAGGGCTTGAACTCAGTGCCTAGACACCATCCCTGAGGTTTTTCTTCTCAAGGATAGTACTCAACCACTTAAGTCACAGCTCCACTTCTGACCTTGTTGTTTGTTTGTTTGTTTGTCTGGTTTTTTGTTTGTTTTTGGTACTTAATTGGAGATAAGAGTCTCACTGACTTCCCTGCCTGCACTAGCTTTGAAGGGCCATATGTAGATCTCAGACTTCTGAATAGCTAGGATTACAGAAATGAGTCTGGCTTCAAAACTACTTTGAAAAGAAACTATCCATGTACCTCCTGAGCACATAGTTTTAGCTTATTACTAACTTATTGGGGACCCTTGCCTCTATTTTGGAAGTTCTCTTGAGTGTGGAAAGTAATAATACAAATTTCTTGTATATCTTGCCTCTATTTTGGAAGTTCTCTTGAGTGTGGAAAGTAATAATACAAATTTCTTGTATATCTAGCCTCATTTGATCTGTCCAAATTAAGATCAGAGTCTGTCCAAAGAATTCCAGACAAAAATGCCTGTTTGGATACTCTCTTGAATAGAAGGCCCTAGGTAAACATTTCTAGTAATGAAGGCATTTATTGAATGACATTTTTCTACCAGGCTGTTGATACACATTAACAGTCATAGAACTTATTTCCTTCAAATTTCCTAATTTTATAAACTTGTTTCCATTTTAACATTCTTGAAATGAAGTGGCCAAGGAGTTAACTAACATGCTATTTAAGTCAAATCTTTGACTGCAAACTTCATCCTCCTGTATAGTTTGTAAAAATCTTTAGAAATCTCAGTGGAGAAGAAAACCTATCATATAGTAATGGTTAGAGAGTAAAACCAAGTTTTGAATATCATAATTGATGCTTGATTATAAAAGAATGTCCATGCAGGATGGAATATTGTTATAGTTTGAAATGTAAAGTTTGGGGGAAAATCCTAACCATTGACACTACTGGAAGGTGGTGGAGTCTTTAGAGATGAAATATGGAGTAAGTTTTCCAGGATATTGGGATTTCCTTGGAGGGGATCAGGGGTTTCAAATTCCTTTTGCTTCCTCTCTTTTTCATCCCGGCCCTGAGGTAAAGTTTTCTTTGCCTCTCACTCTTCTGTGTAAAGTATGACCTTACCATAAGCCAAAAGCAACACAGCCAATAAGCCATGGACTAAAACCTCTAGAATTTTTCTCTTCATAAACCTTTTCTCTTTATGAGTTCTTTTTCTCAGGTAATCATTGAAGTGATGAAGAGATAACCAACACACATATCAAGGTAAGATATCTCAGAACCCTCTGAAGTTGTAAGAAAAACACCCACTCTAACTTATGTACACAGGAATGGCATCAAGTCCAGCTTACTTCACTCACTGCTAAAGCTAGGACTCAGGAACTCATCAAGATGCTCTTTTACCTCTGATTATTTTTCTTGGTTTTACTCTCATGCACACTTTCTGCAAGCAGGGGCTTCAGGTATTTCCCCAATGCATTTATCCATGAGTATGTGCCCTGAAATCTGTACAAGACATAAGGTTCTGGCATGAATTTGGTTCCTGGCAAATACAGACTGGGGAGAAGAGCTTATTAAGGAACACTGAAAATGACAGAAAGGTACCTACTAGAAAAATTCCAGAATTTTGGCACAGTGGCAAGATGTAGGCATCAGATGTGTCCATATCCTATTGGCATCTTAGATAACAGAATTCTAGTGGCAAAAGAGTAGGCTACTGTTGGAGCTCTGTTGACCAGCATTTATGAATGATGCTAGGTACACTCAAACCATTCCATATAACTACTTTGACAGAAAGTCACATAGTAACATTAGAGGTAAAAGTTAGTAAATCAAAACCCTGACACTGAACCCAACTGGGCCAGAGAGCTGTTTATTCTGGTTGGCAAGTCTTACTTTGAAACATATATCTAGAATTGGTGTTGAAGTCATTGCCACAGAGCCAAGGTGGCAGGTTCCTGTCATTTCAGGAAAAATAGGAGTAGGTTGATAGATGAGTGTGTGTGGGCAAAAAAAAAATGGGACTCTATTCAAAAAATAACTTGAAATAAAGAGCAAGAGGATGTGGCTCAGTAGTAAAACAAGCAGGGAATTGCAAGGCTGAGTCTAAATCCTAGTACAAACAAAAAAAAAACAAAAAAAACATGATTCTGGTGCTTCTCCTTGGTGATTCCAAAAGTTGCTATTTGATTTTGAAACATTGTTTTATTGTCTTTGTATTTTTTCCATATATTTTATTGTAATTAATAGAAAGGTTACATCATATTCACCAGGTAGAAGGTGCATTACTTCACAAACGTGGATACTCTTTCCCATGTCTCAGTCCCCATTTCCCTCTCCACACCCCTGCCTTTCTATTTTTTTAAGTGCGAACTTTGTAAATATTTTTACTTGCCGAAGGAACATGAGTTGGAAGGAATAATGAGAGACTGAAATTTCTGTTAAATGTTCCAGGGTGTATTTTTATAATTAAAAAATTAAAAACTGAAGTCTTTTTTCCTCTTAGAGTTTTTTAATATTTTATTTTTATTATCACTAAAGTATGAAAATTCTGAAATAATTTGAAATTTTTCAATTGTGAATTACCAGTCTAATAAATGATTCAAAATCAAACCAATGCAAAATTACACATTAAAAAATTCTATCTATGACCTTTCCACTTAATATAGATAATCTGTCTTTTGGTCTTTAAGTATAACTCTGAAGATTTCCAAAATTCCACATTCTTTTATTTTTTTTTTTCAGTTGTAGAGCCTGAACGCTAGGCTTGGGTGCTATCCCCGAGCTCTTCAGCTCAAGGCTAGTGTTCTATAACTTTGAGCTACAGAGTCACTTCTGGTTTTCTCATGGTTAATTGGAGATGAGAGTCTCTTTGACTTAAACTGTTAGCCTCAGATATCAGCCTTCTGAGTAGCGAGGATAACAAGAGTGAGCCACCAGTGCCCAGCTTCTACATTCTTTAATAAAGTGTTTCATGAGGAAATGTGGCCCATAGTTCCATGTGCTTTATATGATATAGGTTTTCTCCCCTGAAATCTTGCAAATTAATTTTATCTACTCTTCATCCTATGTAAGTGAGAACTTTAGTGCTCATAATATCTAAGTTCATATGCACTTGTTGCCAGTAGTGAAGGCACCATGGCTAAAGCTGATTTTTTTCAGATAATGCAGAGCAGCTAACATGTGCTAGGATCTCAGTACTATGGAAACTGAACAAATAACATACCTGGAATTTGCAGGTAAGCCACCAAGAGCTAACGTGTAAAAGAAGAATGGCACTAGGAAAGTCAGAAGGCAGAGGAGAACAGGATAAGTATTGAAGGCATGTGGTTTTGATATAATCAAGGAATGATGGCAAAAGACACAGCTGCTTATTTAACACCCAGCATTCCAGTTATTCGTTTCTTCTTCTTATATACCAGGTCTCCAATTCCACAGAGACGGTTTGTTTCACTAGTTTAGTTACAATTTCTTATTTATGTGGCTGTGTGAGAATTTTATATCAAAGGGAGTTCAAACTACACTCAGGTCTATATTTTCAGAAACATTGGTGGCCATGATATTCTTTAAATCACAATCTTTTATATTTTTGCTAGAAATATGGGAACATAACATTCTAGCAAACAGAAGGACTTACCTCTTTAGCTCTCACTTTTCCCTGGAGACATCAAGCTCCAGTCCTGACTTTCTTGTCAGTAAGAGAGTAATGCTGATTTCTACAAGGGTGGAAGTGCTTGTCAGTGTTCCCCATATCGAACTGTTTAAGATTTGCTGCTGTTCTGTGTCATCACATCAGCTGATACTGAGTTATTACAAGCACTGTCAAAATCTGAGGGAAAGGAACTTCAAATCAAGTATAAGTTCTTAATTGGTGGTGAATATGTAATTGTTTCCTAGGAGATGGCTTTCCTTCCTTTGAGGAAGAAATTCTGGACCAAGGGAGACTAGGACCTGTGCATGTACTAACTGAACTCTGGAGACCAAGACTTGCAGGCCAGAGCCTTCAGCTCCTTCTAGGACAGATAGATCCCTCCTTGGGAGGCAGAAACTGCCCTTCCATATCCACAGCTTCATAGTTAGAGAGGTAATACAGGCATTAAATGATCATCTAATTAATCTGTCCTTACCCATCTTTTTAATTGCCGGGAGGCTAGCATTTCTCCTCTTAGAATACAAAAGAAATAAAGTGATGACTTAAAAATTTTCATGTCACTTAATACTCTATAGACATTCTACCCTGTCCCAAACTTTAGTAAGCATAGAGTTGGAGACTAGTAAGTATTACTTTTAATAGGCCATGATTATCTGGCCCTGGAAACTGAGAAAAAGCAGCTTGCAAAAAGGGGCCTCTAAATCAACCTTTTCAAATATATGTATTTTTTAGCACAGAATTCTAAAGTTTAGCCCTCTGTGGCCTGTTACTTTATCTCTGTGAAATGTTTTTGGTAAAATAATTGTATTTTATTGTTGGAATAATGTATGCAGTGGTTAGAGTTATATTTGTCAGGTAATGGGTGCATTACTTCTTTTTTCATATTTTTATTGTAATTAATAGAAGAATTACATTATACTCACCAACACTGATACCCTTTCTCATGTCTTGGTCCCTATTTCCCTCCCCCCACCCCACCCCTCATCTTGTTTTCCCCTTTCCCTATCCAACTTCAAATAACCAAATACGCATATATCCAATATATCAGATAACAAGGTGAAATACTGTAACAATATGAGATAACCAAGGGACAGCAAAAGAGCTGAGAGATAACATAGTACATTAAGAACAACAATCACTCATTATATGGCTTTTTTAACTGAGTGGCTGAGGATAGAAATCCTTCAGAGATGTAGAGTGGGTTGGGGTGGAGTAACTAAGTTCCAGTGTAATTAGAAAGGCAAAATATCCAATCCCACTCTCCCACTCTCCCTCCCTCCTCCCTTTCCTCCTCCTCTTCCTCTTCCTCTTCCTCTTCTTCTTCTTCTTCTTCTTCTTCTTCTTCTTCTTCTTCTTCTTCTTCTTCTTCTTCTTCTTCTTCCTCTCTCTCTCAATCTTTGTCTTTCTCAGTCTCTCTGTTTCTCTCTGTCTCTCTCTCTGTGTCTCTCTCTGTGTCTCTCTCTGTGTGTCTCTCTCTCTGTCTCTCTCTCTGTCTCTCTCTCTGTCTCTCTCTGTCTCTCTCTCTGTCTCTCTCTCTCTGTCTCTCTCTCTCTCTCTCTCTCTCTCTCTCTCTCTCTCTCTCTCTCTCTCTCTCTCTCTCTCTCTCTCTCCCTTCTCCCCCCCTTTCTCCACCCCCCCACCTCCATGAAAATGCATCAAAGTATATGGTCACTTTTTCCGTACATAGCAGAGGCTGGACTGCTTCACATTTAGGCATTTAGGACTAAGTTGTAAGCAGCAACTTGTCAAGGAGTGCCATTAGTGCAGATGGGCCACAGGCACTTGGGGATAGAGTGGAGGGCAACCTGAGATGAGCTCAGAGAAGAAGGCATCGGGTGGTAACAACTCTCAGTCATTACTGACCTGGGCTCTATTCAAACCAGTGACCTAGAAATGCAGGGCTCCAAATCCCATTACTAATTCCCCGAGCCATCAAGTCTCCCCTAAGGCCTGGATCTTGTCCTGAAACTCAGGTCTCCTGTTGAAATACCATTAGACAGCAGCCACTGCATTGGCAGGCAGATTTAAAAAAAAAAAAAAAAAACTAAATAGAGGAGTTGGGGGAAGGGGTACATATGTAGAGTTGGCTTTAATTATTGCTTTATAGTTTTTGAGCTCCTTGAACTCTAAAATCCTGAAACTTGTTTAATTCAAATGCTTGACACGGAGTACAAGGACAGTGTTCAAACAAACATGGCCTTCTGTTTTGTTAGCATGGTGAAAATACACATGCCCTTTCCAAAACTGAGGAGTAATGAGAGGAGACCAAATGAGAGGAAATTGTTGAAAGGAAAGAAAGAGATTAAACAAGTATTTCCAGGATTCAAAGAATATCCACTGCCAAAGGAAGAAAAAGAGCTAAACAAAAGTCCCTTCAACAAAATTTTCCCTCAGTTATTATCTCTATGTTGCTGTCTAGATTCCTTAATCAAAGGGTGACCATTATTTTTCTGTAAGAAAAAACAAAGTAGGATATTTTGAGTGAGTTAAAACCCAATACTTACAAAGCAAGCTGGTTTAAAAATTGCAGCTAAATTTCTATCTTGGGTTTTAAGCAAAAAGGTTCAATTTGCAAATAGTCCTGTAGATGGAGCTACACTCTGCAATTCTAAGATCACTGCTTCAACAATGAAGCAATTGTTTCCTGTCTCCACTTAGCAATTCCTCCCTCTCTTTTAGTTCTTTCTAGTTGCATGTTCTATTTATTTTAATGTATACCTTTGTGTAAAGCCTGTCTCTGAGTGGTTAGATACCCCATTGATATGTGGCCTTCAGGGGGGAAAAGGGAGTGCAGTCTATTCCCATGACATCCTAAGGCTTTGTAGAGCCAAAAAAACCTTCTCAGGAACACCTAATCCTTGGGCTCCATCCAAGTACCACAATCTCTCTGCACAACTGACATGGGCCACGTGGGACCCTTGAGAGTTTTAGGTGTGTCTCTCTGAAGTCAGCCTCGGCCAAGCATGAGGCAAATGTGCCCGACCAAAGAAAATAAATTATGTGGACTCCAATTTTCAGCAGTTATGAAGTATTGAGTTACACATGCAAGGAATTCACTTTGTGATTAACCCTTTGGAATCATAACAAAGCTTGTAATGATGCCTGTGAGAAGATTAAATTCTGAGAAAGGCCAGCATTCCCAAAGACATTGAGGTAGCTGACCAGGAGGCAGGAATGCTCAGTTACAAGGAGATCATGATTAAATATTCATGTGTTAAACCAGCCCTGTGTACTGTAGAGTATGGTAGGCAGTTTTGCCCTGTTTCAGGATAAACTGGTGCTTTACACCCTGAGTTTCCACAGCACTGTCAAGTTTAAGGATGTCCTGCAATTGCCACTTTCAGCATTTAATAAAAAAAAATGCATTTTAGCATAGATTTCACGGCCACTAGAGCCGCTTTTTCTTGCAGATTTAGGCAAGTGGTTGAGAGCCAGTGGAACTACTCCAGAACCCTTGAAATGGCATTTGTCCTCTGTGACTCAGTGAGCAGTAGGAAAGGACATCTGCCCTGCCCTTTCAAAAATTCCTGCTTCCCCATAACCATCTGAAGCACTACGCTGTTAGTACATGATATGACTGCAGTTTAACACATGAACCTTGTAGTACAGAAACAGAAACTGGTTTATTTCCTCTTAAAGCTATTATTGACCAAATGACCATGGAAAGAAAACCTAACACTAACAGACAGAAATCAATCCCAAAGAATTGTAATAAAAACAATAAAATGAACATTATGTTAAACTGTATGCTTTGATCATACTAAGTAGGATTCACAGAAATGTATAACCCTGTCTTGTTTCAAATGAGAACTATGAATTCCAGGAGGGATACCACCTTTGGAGACTAGTAAATTGTGTTACTATAAAGATCAGACATTTTCATCTCTAACATGTGCCTTTGAAGGGAATGAGGTATACAACGCTATCCCCAAGAGACACTATAGAACCCATCCAATTACCTCATTTTAAACAATGAAGATGAGGCTGGCAGTATCTGAAAGCTACAGATCTAGGACTAGAAAGCATTTCTAAATCAAATCTCCAAATAGAGAAGTCTCTTTGTCTCCTTATTTCAGATGATCATGTCTCTTCAGAGAGATGTCAGATCTCTTCCCAACTTGCCATTTTGAGTTATACGAGATATACTGAAACATATGTAAAGATTTGCAAAAATAATTTGAGTGCTAATAAGTGGACGTATGTGTGCCTATATGTGTGGAGAGAGGAGAGATTCAGGGTAGAGATGAAGAGGATAGGAAAAGATGATGTCACTGACATCATGTGGTTTTTGGGTGGAGAAACTAATAAAAGTAATTGCTAAGCTCTGTGAAAATAGACTGTTGTGTAAAGCTGAGCCAGGATGAAGCAAAATTTGCAAATGTCATGAGACTTATTTTCAACAGGTGGTATTTAAAAATGCAAACTAATAGCACCAAAACGAGAGCTCAATTCCACTGAAAGAGGAAGAGATATGGGGTTTTACACACTTAGGAAATTGGAGTGGATCCAAAACCATTCACCTCGCTTACTTACCCACATGAGTTGCTGATTCCACTTAGGAACTATTTAGAAAAATGTCCTCAGAAAATATTTCTCCTTTTCCTTGTTGTGGGTTTCTGTGAGCTTCTTCTTAAGGAAGAACGTGAAAGTAAGAAAATCTCTTAGAAAAAAAAAAAAGGTGAAACTAACTAATAGTGTTCATGGACAAATGTGAGTAAGCCAAAATAAGGAAGGCAGTGAAGCAATACCAAATCCACCCATTGCAACCACCCAGACATTCTAAGCAGATTGCTTCCGAGGCATCAGATCCACCCTCATATATTTACTCAGATAAGAACGAACTTTTTACTGGCAAGCCCAAGTTTGTTGTATCTCTCACAACAGGAAACAGCTGCCAAGTAAGCCTTTACAATTCCCCAGCTCTTAAAGTTATTCTCACCATTGAGCCAGGAAAAAAAAGTTAGGAAAGAAGGCAAGGATATAAACTGGACTAATAGCAATAAGTTGGTTTGGGATCCAGATCTCTCTGCTTGACAATAACATGAAAGAGATACCTTATTCATGCCAAACTCTGCAAACAGTCCTGCAAGCTGCACGATAAAAGCAAAGGATTTGTGTAATCTGGCAAATCTTTTATGACCACATTATTTCTCCAAAATGGAAAGTATAGACTAAAGTGTGGTTTTTTGATAATGATGGCTATCTGATTTACCTGCATAAGGAATTCAGATTCTCAACCGAAGCCTAAATGACTAAGTCAGTGACCACTGAATGCTTCTCCAAGTGTTGGAGAACTAGTTTAATCGATTGTTGTTTTTGAATATCTAAAATATGAGGCCCTCAGAAATTTATACACAGTGAAGAACTAAATGATTCAACATAATTTTACTTCATTTTCTTCAAATAGTCAAATCCCTACATATGCTCTGTCTTTTTGCATTTGTCTCTCTCTTTGTGTCTATCTTTCTGTCTCTGTCTCTGACTGTCACTTTTTCTGTCTCTATCTGCCTTTCTCTCTCTGTCTCTGTCTCTCTGTCTCTCTGTCAGTGTCCTTGTCTCTGTCACTGTCTCTGTGTGTGTGTGTGTCTGTCTGTCTGTCTGTCTCTCTCTGTCTGTCTCTGTCTGTGTCTCTCTCTCTGTGTCTCTCTGTGTCTCTCTGTGTCTCTCTGTGTGCCTCTCTCTCTCTCTCTCTCTCTCTCTCTCTCTCTCTCTCTCTCTCTCTCTCTCTCTCTCTCTCTCATCTTTCTCTTTTTGTGCACTGGTACTGGTGCTTGAATCCAGTTCCAGCATGGTACACCTTAGGTCAAGATTGGCACTCTACCACTTGAGCCATACCTCCACTTCTAGCATTTTGGCTGTCAATTGTAAAGAGTTTCATAGACTTCCATGCTCAGGCTGTCTTGAATATTGATCCCCAAATTTCAGCCACCTAAGTTTATAGGATTACAGACACAAGCCAGTATCACTCAGCTTGAATTTATTTTCAAGGATACACGTTTCTAGGCAAGATTTAGAGAGGTGACGCAAGTAGCTCAATGAAAGCCAAAGGCAGATTTCTAGAAATACTATCTTTCTAGATCTTCCCTCCTATATTACAAAAAAGTTAAAATTTAGTTTTTCCCCACTTAGGACCTAATGACATTAACATTAGTTTGAAAAACCAGTTGATTTCAAGTACTTAGAAAGCTCTCTCTGAAGAATGTGCAATTTAACATGCATGTTTATTTTTTTGAGATGAGGCTTTGAACTGTTATCAATAAAATAATTTTCAGTCTCCATTTTTCATTGTCTCTATTGTTTAAATAATACATGAAAACTGTCTGTTAGAACTTTATGATAGTGTATTTATGATTTTTTAAAAAGTAGTCAAAGGTATTTTAATGAATGTGTATTATGAGAGTAGAACTTATATAAATATCTGAATATAAAATACATACATTTGCACAAGACTGAAGCTGCTGCACTCAATATAGAAATATCAGTAACAGTTTTTTCAGCTGAATTGTTTGCTATTAAGATTTGAACTCAGTGCTTTGCATCTATTAGGCATGTGATCTACCCTGAGCCAACATCTAGCCCTTTTCTCACTGATTATTTTGAAGATATGATTTGCTCCCTACCCAGGCTTACCTCTGGATTACAACCTATTTTAAACTTTCTGTTGTAATTAGAATAACAGCCACCACACTCAGCTTTTTTTTTCTTTTCTTTTTTTTCAAGGAAATGGTTGCTCTCAGACATTAGAACTGTGATCTTCCTGACCTCAGGTTCTCACATAGTCAAATGGCTATTGCTTGAAAAGGGGTTCTTGTTTGAGAAGGGCATCTGTGCTGTACCCAGGCTGGATTTAAACTCTAGTCTTCACAGTCCCTCAAAAAAACAGGGATTGCAAACATGAGGCATTGATACCTGGCTTAGCCAGGTATCATTCATTCAATTTATCACATAGGGAAAGGAGTATAGATTATAATGTGAGCTAATCTTGACAAGATAATCAGAATCAAGATCAATTATCTTGAAATAAGCCCTAAATTTTTTCAGTCAGGATTCAGATTTGTTACTGCTTTATAACAAGGTGTAGCAGCACCAGTTTTGCAAAATGGTCCTGAACCCTAATATGCTATAGTGTGTAAATGGGTTATTTGACTATCAAGAGTAAACTGTTGATGAATCTATAATAATTTGTATTCATTTCAGAAGTATAACCAATGAATATATCTTTCAGGAGAAATAAAATTGTACGCTAGTAGTAGGTAGAAATAACCTTCTTTCATGGGGCCTTGAAGACATATGAAAATTTTAAAAATGCTCATTAATAGAATAACAGTCCCCGTAGCAGGGTCTGACACTATCTCCTTGCCCACAGTCACTGAGTTTCTCAGTCTCTTTGTGAAACAGGGAATGCCATTGAAGATCTGAATATCGTGTGCTATATAGTCCCTAGATTCAATGACAATATTTTGGTAGCATATGCATGCAAGAAGCATAAAATTATGTCAGATTCTCTACTTTCAATTTCTGGTTAAATAACTTGCTAGATGTGCAGAGCAGTTATTAATACAAGGGGGAAACATGTTCTCCTGGTGTCTAGATCTAGAAAGTCTGAATTATGTCACTCCATATTGTTATCATTTCCTTTCATTCCTGACAGAAAAAAGGAACTTACAGCAAAAGTAAATTTGGAGAGGCATACTAGTATCCTTTCTGTACAAAAGATCTATTTCTCCAGATATTATAATTGGTATGCTTATACAGAAATCATTAATTGCCAGGTACCCATTACTCATGCCTGTAATGTAAGCTACTCAGAAGACCAGGGTTCAAAGACATCCCTGACAGAAAACTTGGGAAATTCTTATGTCCAATAAACTACCTCCCCCACCCCCACCTCCGAGCTATGGCTCTACTGGTAGAGTGCTATCAATGAGCAAAAATGTTCAGGGTAGCACCCAGTCCTTGAATTCAGAAAAAGGACTGACATTACAAATGATTAATTATGATATTAACATCATTTAATGTAAATCATAATTCAAGAGCTTGTTATTACATCTATTACACATTCTAGAAAACTTATCCATTAAGAGACAGAATGTCATAGAATTATCTGAAAGTTTTATTTCAGGTAGTACTGGGGTTTGAACTCATGGCTTCATACTTTGTTAAGCAGGTATCATTGCCACTAAACCACATATTCAACTCTGAGTTCTTTTTTACTTTTTAATTGGTTTTGATTTGGGTTTAGTTTACACTAGACTAAAAATAAGTAGGGATTATGATAAAGAAATGACTTTAGAAGAAAGTTTAAGTGGACACAAAAGATCTTTCCTATATCATCATTATTTTCAGATTAAATTAAAAATATCAAGATAATTTATAGTAGAAAAATTTGCTATTACTCTATAATTATTTAACTATTATGTATGTCATCTACACTGTTCCAGTTGTCATGAAAATGCTATACATGCAGTAGTTAGAAATACACTGGTGTTTATCTCAAGGAACTCACTGACTGGTTATGATCAAGAAGAATTTATTAATGCTTTATTTCTCTTGAATTTAGAATCAATTAATGTGAGTTATACTGTAATCAAATAATTAATAAGCTAAAATAATTGCTGTGATGAATTAATTAATTGAAAACTTATAAATTTGTCTCTGGCAATTTCCATTTCTGAAAGAAAAAAAGACAAAAGTTTCCAATTGTAGAATAGGACCTTCTGCTACTTTAATTCAGAGAATATTTTTTCATAGTGCATCATATTGCATCGATTTGCTCAGTGAAGGTACAGAATATAATTGTGAGGGAAAACAGCACAGACAAAATGCTGTAATGAAGTTGTCTTTGTATAATTAAAATTACCAACTTACTGTTAAGAAGTCTGGGCTTACAATCAACGTTGACGTCTGTCTCTCTTCTGTCTCCCTCTGTTACAGAAGAGGTCAATTGGGATGGCAAGATCAGCCTAGATTTTTAGGTTTCTGTTTTTTCCCCTTTTCTGATTACGGCATCCAAGAGGGTTGTAATGCTGCAGACATTAATATTGGACTTTCCTGGAAATATTAACCCTGTTGACACTGAGTCTCACTTAAGGCTCTGCCTTCAAATTAAAATGAAGTAGATTCTTCAGCCCAGACGTTCCTATAAAACCTTTGCCACAATTATTTATATGTTTCAGGCAAAATGTAATTCTTTTGGCCTGCATTGTGGAGCTAATGACCCCAATTTTCCACAACCATTGCATATTTTAGCATGGCTCTATTCTAGAAAATGTGGCCATTCAGTTGATTTTTTCAATTTATTATGAATAGTTATTCCTTCTGCTGCATCTATTTGTAAACAACTCAATGCTTAATCTCTCCTATAAGCAGTGAATCTTGCTATATTTAAGTTTTCTTGTCAAAAAAAAGCTTTTTGGTGATGAATCCTGGTTAGTTTGGATCTGTATGACTCTAATAGTTGTTTAGAAATGTTTTCTTTCTTTTTTGGTGTGTGTCTGCGGGGAGGTAGGAGCTGGATCCTGGGGCTTGTACTCTGCCTGCTCACTGTTCTCAATCTTCTTTTTAGCTCAAGACAGATGCTCTACCACTTGAGCCATTGAGCCACCTTGGGCTTTTTCAGAGTAGTTTTTTGGATATAAGAATCTCACAGCCCACAGATTTTCCTTTCCTAGAGCTGACCTCAAACTGGGATCTTTGTATCTCAGCCTCCTCAGTGCTAGAATTACTAGTGAAAGCCACCTACACCCAGCTCTAAATATTTACTATATTGGTCATTCTACCATTTTTTTCTTTTCAGTCACAAGTTGATTTTAATCCTAGCATTTTGAAAAGCAATGCTGTGCCATTGAGAGGAAGAAAGGAGAAGACAGCCTATGAGCATGTAAATAAATATATAACCTGTGAAACTCAGAAATAAAGAAGAGTACAGAAGAGTAAAGCACTAGATAAAAACTGATTTGAATGATTAACTTGTGTCAAAATTACACAAATTCAAAACAGAAGAAAGCTCCACCAATCAATAAACAGAATACAACAGGGATAAAGCAAATGAATATAAGAAAAATACTGGAAAATAGGAGCCATGGAGAAAGAAAATGACATTGCCTAATATGGAGAAGAAATGCTTTGAGGGAAACAATAGAAATTTCATGAAATGAAGAGTTATTTTATAGATGATAGGGTCCAGATGTTTCCCTGTCCCCTTAGCTAATACAGAATTATGTGACAACAGAAATTTTAGGTTAATTATTGTGACTGCACAGGCTGAGAAACCCTGAAATTGTTTATCAAGAGATTTGTATAGGAAGATTTATTCAACCATGCAAATTGACATGGGGCCAGGTACCCACAGGGCCTTATTAAAATTAACCTTCAAACAAGAAGCTGAGGTTGTGATGGCCCTGAGCATCCCAGATACATTCATATATGTAAGACATACAAATTTCTTTGAAAGGAATTATATATCTTTCTACTTGAGTTTATTCAGGATTGTTATTCTACCTTATCTATATCTGAGAACAGCCAGTTTCCTCAGGCATGCATTCTATGATTTTAGTGCTTTCAAGTAAATGCTTCTGTGAACTCAGATATCTAGGAATGAATTCCTGTCAGGCAAATCTAGGTGGAGTCTGTTTAGACACACACACATACACACACACATACACACACACACTCTGAATGTTTAGAATAAAAAAACTTTATCAAGAATACGAAATCTCTGGGAGTTGTGGCTCAAGCCTGTAACCTTAGTTACTTGGTAAGCAGAGCTGTGGGGATCATGGTTGAGTTCAAATGCTACGACCATCAAAAGGAAAAAAAATACTGAAATATATGCAATAAAATCAAGATTGCCAACTAAAAACAAAATTCAGATGCTCTGAAGCACTCATACCCTCATTTTTCAACCCTTGGACCTGAAAAAGAACATAAATTTAGCAACATCACCTTGAATGGAAAAGTAGATTTAAAATTGTTGTTTATTGTAGGTGAATGTTTTTTTCTTCAATGTTCGTAGAGGTAAATATTCCAAATCACATGATTACATATATTCAGAATCAGCTCATATGCACTAATTAGATTCAAAACAATATTTGAAGTTATCTTTCCTGGTATATTGGAGTAAATCCATTGCCATCCATGGATGTTATTGATAAAAACAGCAGAAAGATTCAGAGAAGCGATTTACCCATACCTATACTGGGTTTGAATTTTAGGCCTTTTGATGATTAGAGATAAGTCTCATGAATTTGATGTACAATGACTAAGAAAAATGTTTCAATCTCAATGAGAGAAATACCATAGATGGACCATAATATGGAATGATTATTTTAAAACTGGAATTCTACATTTCCATTAGAAAGAATGATATCATTCCATTCATAAGGAAATGAAAAGACTTGGAAGAAAAAAACATATTATGTAAAATAAGCCATACTCAAAGAAACATAGACCCTTTGGTTTCCTTCATATGAGATAATTAGTATATGTCTTGTATAGTCCTAGCAGAGGATCACACTAGCTCAATGACTATGTATATATGAGCGTATAAAACGATGCTAAGTGAAATGAACTCCAAGATACAGAAACAAGAGGTTTTTCTTTGTTGTTCTTGTTTTTTACTATGTCAAGACATTTCTTTTTGTGTTTTTTTTGATGCTTCAGAAATTTTATTGAAAGTTAAATGGGTGTTAGCACTGAATTCTACTGGTAGTCCAACAATAAACAAGGGGTAGAAGGAAAAGGTGAGCTCAGAAGGGCAGGAGCAGATGAAGGCCAGCCCTTCATGAGTCCTGAGGGGCTGTGAACTAACTGGAATAAAACTCAGGGCTTCTTGTCATTCAAAAAACTGGGCCATAGAATTGGTCCAAACCCAAATGGTGCCTGGGGGAGGGGTGTGGCTGGTGTACAAGGCACACTCATTGTCCAGGCAGCCTTCATGAGAGTGGGGGATGGCAATGAGACAGTCTTTGAGGTGCTGCCTCAGGGCCAGGGTTCGAGGAACCAGTCTACTGGGGCCTGCCTGACCTGTTGGGGGTTCCAAGACTGAATGATTGATGGGGTGCTGTCACAAAGTGGGAGATGGGAAGAGAAAGTCAGGCTGGTGGTTGCTAGTGTCCCCTGATTGCTGAAGAGCCACAGGCTGGAACCTGGGCTTCTGCATTCCAGGGAGTCATAGGCTACTGATGCCCTCTGCTCTACCCTAGGGCAGGCCTCTGGAAGTCCAGGCTGTTGCTCATGGGGTCTAGACTGAAGGAGTACAAGCAGTGTTGAAATACAAGGCTCTGTGATCTCGGGCTGTTCCTGGGAGAACTGTGGTATTTCTGGCCCAATTCTACAGCAAGATTCTGGAGGCCCTAGCTCTGGTGGAGAGAAAAGCTGTGCCACTTCAGCCTCTGCTTCAGAAAAGGGATGTGATTCTTCATACACCTCTGGAAGACAGGTCTCTGACAGCTCAGTGTGCTTTGACAGTTCCAAGAAGGAAGGATGTCCCAGAATTATGATCTGAGGCATCCAGAGTTTTAGAAATCTCAGTCAGTCCAGGCTGAAGTTCAACCAAATCCAGAGAGGAGCCTCCATTAAGAGGAAAATACTTGTTCATGGCTAGTTATTACACCTCCAGTTCTAACAGTGGCTGCAGGATGCGCTTCATCTTTAGTTCTTGGAGGTTGGGGATTTCATTGTTTGGTCCAGAAGGACTTGCCATAGTTGGGTACCCAGACCTCTCCTGCATCCTGACATAACAGTCCTTGTTTATCTCCTGTTGTCACTGTATTTGATTTTGGTATACTGTGTCTTGTTTATTTGAATTAGGGAAGGGAAGGGATCGGTGAAATGGTGAGACAAAGGGCAAAAGATGAACCAATTCAACAGCAATACCCTCAAGACAATATGTTGGAAATGAACTGTACAACTTGGAGGGAGGGATTGAGGGGAAGGGAGAGTGGGAGAGAAATGAGGGAGAGGTAATGATGTACAAGAAAAAAAGCTCTCACTATCATACATGTGTAACTGTAATCCCTCTGAACATCACCCGGACAATCAAATTAAATTTTAAAAACTTTTTAGATAGCTTATGCAAGTGAACTTCATAAAGTAATGAAAACTCTGAAACAAATTAAAGTGTAGATTATTCTTAGCTGGAAAAAAGATAAAAGCAGTTACATGTAAACATGAGAGTTACTAAAATAGCTGAAATACAAAACTCTCAATGCATTCAGAACAGAATAGTTATGGCAGGGAAAAAAAAAGAAATAGAAAAGATTGGATTTTTTTGGCTGGTCGGGATTTCAACTTGGAGCATGAGTAACATTCTTAAGCTTTCCTCTAGGCTAGCACTCTACCACTGGAGGCAATGCACTATGTCTGGCTTTTTCTGTATGTGGGAAGTACTTTACCACTAGGCAATGCTCCTGGCACCAGAAAAGATTTTTTTAAAGCACTTTTAAGCAAATTGTAGACTCATGGACCATTGTAACAATGTTGAATTGTCAAACAAATGTATACCTAGAGTCTCACAGGAAGAAGGATTAAAGTCAGAATTAATAGATGACAATGTACTAAAATTTTCTAGAAGATATGAATTGACAAACTGAAATCCTCAGAAAATTATGAACATAAAAAGTTTGAAGCAAACCAATCCAGTATTTATCATAATCCATGTGCTGAAATCAGAAGTAAGAAATCGTATTTGCAATAGAGCAAAACCTTGATACAAAAGGCCATATAGTATGACTCTAAATGAAAGGATCTCTAGGATATAGAAACATAAGCCATATAATGAATGATTGTTGTTCTTAAGGTACTATGTTATCTCTCATATCTTTTGCTGTCCCTTGGTTATCTCATATTGTTACAGTATCTCACTTTGTTACCTGATATATCCTATATATTTGTATTTGGTTTTGAAATTGGATAGGGAAGGGGGAAAACAAGAAGAGGGGTGGGGGTCGGGGGGAGGGAAATAGGGACCAAGACATGTGAAAGGGTATCAATGTATGGGAATTAATGCACCATCTATCTGGCAAATATCATGTAACCCTTCTATTAATTACAATAAAAAATATATGAAAAAAAGAAATTGCATTGACAATATCTAGAGAAAGAGATGCATTATGTGTAGGAAAATAATGATTCTAGATGATACTACATTTGTCAACAGAAACACTGGAAGTCAAGAAACAGAATCATCTTTAAAACTAAAAATAAAGTTCTGTCAATCCATAATTCATAATATTGGAAATGAATTTTTAAGAATGAAAATAAAAGGAAGACACTTGAGAAAATATAAAATTAATTACATTGGGCTATTAAGACTGTGCAAAAATGTTAAAAGCAATAGTCTTCATCTATAGCCACCTAATCTTTGATAAAGGAGCTAAAACAATAGGAAGAAAGAACCTGGTGTTGGCAGAACTGGTTAACCACCTGCAGAAAAGTAAATTGGGGCTGGGAGTTTGGCCTAGTGGTAGAGGGCTTGCCTAGTGTGCACAAAGACCTGGGTTCAATTCCTTAGTACTTCATAGAAAAAAAGCTGGGAGTGGTGCTGAGACTCAAGTGGTATAGTTCTTGCCTTGAGAAAATCCAAGGACAGTACTCAGGTCCCTGGACTGGCAAAAAAAAGCAAGTTGGAACCTTCTATGTCACCATGAACCAAGATTAATTACAAATGGATCAAAGACCTGGAGGTAAAAGCAGATACCCTGAAAACTTTACAAGAAGGAATAGGAGATACACTGGGTTTCCTTGGCACAGGTGGACATTTTTTTAATAAAACCCAGAAACACAACAAATTAAAGAAAGTTTGGACAAATGGCACTGCATTAAAGTGCAGAACTTCTGTATGGCAAAGAACATAGACAGCAATTTAAATAGAAAGTCCCCAGAGTGGGAGAAGATTTTAACTAGCCATGCAACAGACAAGGGCCTCATATCTAAAATACATTCATAGCTAAAACAGAAACAACCATCCCTTAAAAGATGAGCTAAAGACTGAAAGAGAGACTTCTCTGAAGAGGAAATAAAAATTGCCCATAGACACATGAAGAAATCCTCAACATCTCTGGCAATAAAAGAAGTGCAAATCAAAACCACTTTGAGATTCCACCTCACTCCAGTTAGAATTGGCCATGATCAAGAAATTTAATAACAGCAGATGCTGGTGTGGATATGGCCAGGAGGGATCACTACTACACTATTGGTGGGAGTGCAAAGTCATTCAACCACTATAGAAAGCAGTATGAGAGTCCTCAAAACACTAAACATAGAACTCCCCTATGACCTAGCATTTACCTAAATGTCCAGAAACAAGGACATACTAAAGCCACTAGCACAATGATGTTCATTGCAGCAATATTTACCATAACAAAGATATGGAACCAACACAGATGCCCCTCAGTCGATGATTGGACCAAGAAGATGTGGAATTTATACACAATCGAATTCCATGCTGCTATCAGAAAGAATGACATTGCCCCATTTGCAAGGAAATGGAACAACTTGGAACACATTAAGTGAAGTAAGCCAGACCCACAGGAATACAGGCTCATTTGTAATAATTAGTACACCTAGAACTCTCCTAGCAGAGGATTACAATAGCTCAAACCCTAGGTAGATAAGGTCATATAGGATGAGACTAAATAAAAGGAACTCTAGGATATTGAATCAAGAGCTTTATCTTGTATGATTGTTGCTCTTTATGTACTATTATTTATCTTCTCTTTCATTGCCCTTTGGTTAATCTCATATTGTTACAGTATCTGACTTTGTTACCTGGTATATTGTATATATATTTATTTGCTCATTTGAAATAGGAAAGAGAAGGGAGGGAAACAAGATGATTGGGAGGTAGGGGAGGGAAATGGGAACAAAAATATGAAAAGGGGTATATACATGTGAGAAATAATGAACCTACTACCTGGCAAATGTAAATGTTACCCCTCTGTACACTATCCCAACAATTAAAAAATAAATCTATGATGGGCTATATATTCTATAGACATTATGTTTTATTACATATATTAATATGTATATATGACAGACAAACCCTCAGCTAAATTTTAAGTATGTTCTAAAATCTTTGTGCCAGTGAGTGTATATAGAGATTCTCTTCTTGAATACTTATTTGTTAAACATGACATTTGAAATATGTTATAAAAATCAATGTTAGTAAAATCTTTAAAAAATAAATAATAAAATAGTAATTGTCTTACATAAAGGAAAATAATACCAAAAAAGCTCTTAGAAAGAAATGCATACATAAAAATAGTAAATTGCTTTAAGATTAGTGTCTTTGGGTGATATATACCTATATATTAACATACAAATGTGTTTCATAACATCTCATGGTCCTCTAAAACTTGTAAGTTCACTTAAAACAAAAATTATGTTGTTCAGTGAATTTTTTTAATTTATGAAAATGTTCCATATTTGTGTGTTTGTGTGTGTGTGTGTGTGTGTGTGTGTGTGTGTGCTTATCCTGGGGACTGAAATCAGCAGCTGACTTTTTTTTTATTCCCTGATTTTTTTTTTTTTTTTTTTGCGCAAGGCTAACTTTTTATCATTTGATCCCTAACTCCACTTCTGGCTTTTTAGTGGTTAACTAGAGGTGATGTCTCACTAACTTTCCTGACTGGGCTGGAAGTAGAGATGTGGTATTTTCAGACTTTAAAATTTGTGTGATTTTCCTTTAATATCAACTTAGGAAACTGTGAGAAGTATTTACAGATTTATCAAACCACCCTATCATTGTCCCTGTCTCCCTCTTTCCTCTCATCAAAACACATGTCTACATATTTCCACGCAAACATCAACCAGAAGATATTGGCAAAAAAAAAAAAAAACAAAGCTTGAAATTAGGCTGAAATTTTAAGAATATTCAATTAATTGAAGGGAGGAAAGGAGGGAAAGAGGAAGAGAAGGAAGATGGGAAGAAAGCAAGAAAGGAAGGAAAGAATGAAGAAAGGAAGGAAGAAAGAAAGAAAGGAAAGGAAATGAGAGAATGATGAACAAGAAACAAGGAGTCACTAATTGTAAGCCTATTCTACACAATTAATTACATAAAATATATTATGGTCTGAATAATAATGCAACAACATTAGGATGAACTAATTGTGCAAAAGAAAGACTATACCAAATAAGACTCTTCTGTTTATAAGCAACATGTTTAAAATATAAAAACAAGGGGCTGGGAGTTTGGCCTAGTGGTAGAGTGCTTGCCTAGCATGCACTGACGACCCAGGTCGATTCCTCGGTACCACATACATAGAAAAAAAGCCGGAAGTGGTGTTGAGGCTCAAGTGATAGAGCTCTAGCCTTGAGAAAGTCCAAGGACAGTGCTCAGGCCCTGAGCTCAAGCCCAAGACTGGCAAAAAAAAAAAAAAAAAAAGCAATAATGACAAGGCATGAAGGCTCATGCCTATAATCCTAGCTTCTCAGCAGGCTAAGATCTGAGGATTGTCTTTCAAAATTAGCCCAGGATTTAAAGTCTGTGAGACTCTTATCTCCAATTAACCATTAAAAAAACAGGAAGTAGGGCTGTGGCTCCAGGGGTAGGGTGGTTGTCTTGAGCTGAAAAGCTCAGGGACAATACCCAGGCCCTGAGTTCAAGCCCTGTCATCACCACCAACAGCAAAACAATGTTTGGGTATAAGTGACAGAATATCTTCTGCTAGACAATTAAAAGAGCTTGAAAAGTTGGAGTGACTGTTTCCAAAAAAAAATAAGATAAAATAGTCTTTTAAGCAACAAAAAAAAAACCCAGATGAACAAGACTTTTCATTACAATAAAACATGAAATCAATCAATGTTTAGGCACATAAAATATTGCTTCAAAAGAATGAGATTGGAGGCATGGCCCAGTTTGTAGAGGGCTAGCTAATGAACAAAAGCATTAGGCACTGAGTTTAGGACCTAGTCTCAGACCAAAAATAAAATACATGAGGAAAAAATGGATTTAAGTAAATAGTGAAATGATCAAATACACAATCATTGATGAAAAGATTTTAATATGTTTTCAATGAGACACTGACATCATTTTAAATATTTTGCAGACAGATTTTCAGGATGGCTACTTTTTTTACATATTATGCCTGCACATTTTTATAATATAAGAATTTCCTTGTGTACTCTGCCTATGCTCAAAGAGTAGATTCAAACCACATATGCCCTGTACCTCAATAGTTAGAAACTGGGACCACAGCTTGGACTCGGTCTAACCACAATTAAAACACAGGCCATTCTTCTAGCCTTGCTCTACTTCTTGTTAGAAAGTCAGGTTTTGATTGTCTGAAATTGGATTTCAGTTGTATAAATTATGGCCCTTATCATGTCCTTTAGCAGGTATGGCACCAACAGTCTTGACATCCAAACCAAATTCTAGGTAGGGTTTCATCTACCTCTACAAATGAGCAATGGAGTCAGCTTTCAACATCTACTCAGGCTCATTTAAACAATGTATTTCTATATATTATATAGTGCAATATATATGTATATATAAATTTTACCACTGATTTAATAAATACTTTTTCAAATATACTGCTAAAATAATTATAAAAAGTTAAAGAATTTGAAAAATACTTGTAAAGCATTTATCAAATAACAGAACTGAGTCCAGACTATAAAAACCCATTTTTGCAATAACTGAGAAATGTAGTTAAACATTTCCATAGTTATTGAGCAAAAGATTCATTAGTAAGCAATAAACATATAAAGAGATGTTCTGATTACTAAAGAAAGCAATATAGAAATACCATAACAATATGGCATTACTAAATATGGACTTATGAGAAAGTTAATGTTAAATACTTTCACCGAATATAGGAAAGATAGGAATTGACTAGAATTTTCCTACACATTTTGTTGTTGTTATTGTTGGTCATGGGGTTCAAACTTGGGGGCCTAGGTGCTGTCCTTGAGCTCTGTTGCTCAATGCTAGCACTCTGTCACTTGGATCCACATTGTCACTTCTGGTGTCTGGTGGTTATTTGGAGACAAGAGCCTCACGGACTTTCCTATGCCATCTACCCTTGAAGTGAGATCCTCCAATCTCAGCTTCCTGAGTCTCTAGAATTACACACGTGAGCCACTAGTGCCTGGTTTTCCTATCTGTTTTGATGAGAATGTTAGTTGTATTCTTTAGCAAATAGTTTGGCAGTCTGGTTTTAATTCATTAAATTATTTTAATTCTCTTTAAGTAGTTGTGCAAAGGAGTTGCTATTTAACAAAGAAGGTTATGAATACCATGTATCTTGATCATGGTTACCTCTTTCATAATTCGCACCCATGCCTCATCTTCCCATCCCTCTCCTTTGGAAGTTTTAAAAAAGTTAAATATTTATTCAACATGCATTCAACCATTCCTCTCTTCAGTATTTTCTCAAGACAAGCAAATCCAAAAACATATGTCCTTAGGGACTCTCACTTGAGTATTCATAGCAGCATTCTTTGTAACAGTATGAAACTGGATTGTACAGCTGGTGAATGGGTACATTACTAAATAGTATATCTACCAAACAGAATGTTATTCTGACAAAAGAATATGTATTTGCTCACATTACCCTCTGCATAATATAAAAATAATAAAATTCCATGAAAGAAGCCAAACAGAAAAGATAAATCAAACTATATAAAGCCTTTAAATATGAAAATTAATTTGTAGTTACAAAAAGCATTTCATAGATCAGAGAAGGGATGGAGTTGGGAGAAATTTGAAGAAAAATAGTTTCAGTTAATTCAATAGGTAAAAAAGAAAATATTTAAAAAGGCATTACTTATTCATTAACTTTTTATCTATTTGCTGTTTAATATCCAATTTCCTTTTATCTGTCTTAACAGAAATGAAATTTACTCTGAAACACTAGCATTTTAAACTCTAGCCCTACAAGATATCAAGTAGAGACAATTTTGTAACTCTATATGTCCAAATGATATTTTTACTAGTTTACAAAATAAATGTGTGTGTGTGTGTGTGTGTGTGTGTGTGTGTGTGTGTGTGTGTCTTCCTGGAATATAGATAAAAATTATTTTTTGTATTTGAGACTATTACAGCTCATCAAATCACTTGTTTTCGGATATGTCAATATTCTCTCATGATCAGGATTATTCAATATTGTATAAGGTTTTCATGCAAATACTAGAATTTGAGCTCAGGGCCTCACATTCGAATTATAACTGTCACTGTATAATTTGAGCCACGTCTCCAGCTCAGAAGTTGGAGTACTTAATTGGAGATTGAATCTTGAAGACTTTCCTGACTAGTCTGCCTTCAGTCCACAACCATAAGCATGAAATATCAGTGCCTAACTGTGATTGTTACATATTTTATTGATTTAATTTATTATTTTTTAATTTAAATTTTACTCTAAAGGTGATATACCAGAGGGATTTCAGTTACCTAAGTAAGATAATGAGTACATTTCCTTTTGAAATGTTACCCTCTCACACATTTTCTCCCACTGCCCCTTCCCACTCCACTTACCCTAATATAGTGGCTTGTGACTATCACTGCAGAATTAGTTCACACTTTGTTCCATCATACCTGTGATTCCTTTTCTCTTCTCCAAATCAGAAACACTTATTTATAGGATAAAGTGTACAGAAATCAAAACCAGTGATAAACCAACAGAAAAAATGAAAAAGAAGAAATAATAGAAAGCAAAATAACAGAAAACTTGTTTGTTCCCAAACTAATATATCATTAATATGCGAAATGGTTATGAATGTAGGTAAATTCATTGTTCATGACATTATCTGAAGTCTTAAAGATATTTATCTCCCTCCTTCTGTTACAATGCTCTCTATTCATTATTAAAGTTTTCCCTGAGTTCATGTGCTAAGCTATTAAATGCCAAAGCCCTCATTAATATGTACTTTTAAATAACATGGAAACAAAATTATGTGAGAGAATGTGGGTTTCTAGACAATTGGAACTGCATTAGAATATCTGGAATTCAAGGAAGAAGAGATGCCATCAAAAGAAGAAAGGCACATTAGAAAATAGGATACTGTAATAAAGTGATCCAATTATGATAAGTTTCATCAGTTTTTCAACTTCCACAATTTTTAACTAATTTTTTCTTTCTAACACTCCAATAAGCAAAAGAGATTAAAACAGAAAAGGCTAAAAAGGTTATAATGAAACTTGTAAAGATTTATATATTTTAATGCACTTATCAATAACAGTCATTTCAATGGTTGTTTAGACATTAATTTCAAAATAGATATATAAAAAATCCAAAGAACCACTTGACATATATCATATGTATATGAATATATTTATTAATTTAGATAGATCAATATAGATGGCTGAAACATTCTTCATTATCTACTGAATACTTTCTACTTACCACATGTTTTATAGTGTGCTTATTAAAAATGATAAATATTTTAGCATATAGTGACCGAGATTAGAAACTGAAGGTAGGTTTTGAGACAGCTGTTACAGTCTTGCCGTGTGAAAAAATGCACACTTCTACAAAAGCAGTGTCATTAGAAAACCAGCAGTGCAATTCTTATCAAGCATCAACATGGATTTAAATGTATATTAATAGCACATTAATATATATAATGTATTACAGCTCATATTTTACATATGCTATTATATCAAGAGAGTATTGTTATAGGCATTTCTTATATCAAACTCTACAACCAAGAGAGCTCCTCAGCTGAATCAGAGACAATGAATTAAGCTATGTCATTGCTGTATCCTTACTCATGCAAGGTGGTGTGCACCAGACATTTTGAGTCCATTCACACTACCTTTCCACATGACAAGTGACATGTATTGAGATACAATGGCCATGCTCTTTCCAAACCCATCAAAGAATAGCAGCCCATGTGATGAATATTTAACAACAGTGTCTACAACCCCTATGGCAATGGCAGATAGTGAAAAGCGCTGGGGTAAAGTCTCAGATGACATTGAAAGTCTGACAACTAACATTTACAACAATGTTAATGATTCACAGTTTGCAGTTCCACACCATCATGAGAGCCTCCAGTGATGCCACCACCTGCATGATTTATATGCTGCCTTCTCTACAAATGCAGAAGAAAATGGAACTTGGGATTGTTGAAAAATTGAGGAACATTTAATTCAGCCAATCCCTTGGGACTGGTCACTACAAAAAATGAACATGTATTTTATATATTTTATTATCTACATCCATATTATTATATTTTTATACCATTGATATATTTTCAATTATTTTTCATTGTCATCTTAAACAAGAATGGAATTGGAGAAGGGAAGATTTTGGATTTTTTTCTGTTGTGACTTTAAGAACTATGGTACAAATTATAGCTGAAATCAACACTATGAACTGTAGGAGGCCTGAAGGTCCACCACATTTCTAACTGTATAAAATATTCTAGCATTAAAATTTCTAGACTGTCATCTATAGCCAATTTCTTATTGCTAGCTAAAGTCAGTAGTAATTTTATTATCAGGAATTATCTTGGTTTTTTTTTTTTTTGATTTTTGTGCAGCTACATTTTGGTGATATCTCTATGCCTTTGTTTTGTGCACATATTAGAAGCCTTAGCTGTTGTTGATTGTAGTGCTTTCCACTCTTAAAACAAGAGCTTTAGCTTGTGTGATTGTTGTTCTTTATGTACTATGTTATTTTTCTTCTCTTTTGTTGCCCTTTGGTTACACTCATATTGTTATAGTATCTGACTATATTACCTTGTATATACATTTATTTGTTTGTTTGAATTAGAAAAGGGAAGGAAAGAAAATGAGATGATTAGGAGCGGTGGGGAGGGAAATGGGGACACAAACATGAGAAGGGGTATCAATGTGTGAGAAGTAATGCGCCTACTATCTAGCTGTAACCCCTATATACATTAAAATAAAACATAAAAGAAATAAAAAGAAATAGAATGAAAAATAAAAAGATAAATAATAAAAAATTCTCAAAACTAAGAATTTTACTAAACTGATTTATGTGTGATTTACATTCATTTCTCTTTAGTATGGCTATTTTACAAACTAAAACTGAAATTATTATCCACATATGTTTCAACATACTTGATGATTCTGATTAATTGGTAAACGTCCAGTCAGTAATAAGTGTACCTCTACACAACATTTAGAAAATAGCAATTAGATATATTTTCTTAATTTTGAAACAATTTCAAAATAAATCTTATGTAAAAAATAAAATGATCTTTGAGGCCATGAGTTTGGCCTAAAGGTAGAGTGCTTGCCCAGCATGCATGAAGACCCAGATTCAACTCTTCAGTATCACATAGAAAAAAAAAAATCTGGAAGTGGTTCTGTGGCTCAAGTGGTAGAGCTCTAGCCCTGAGGAAAGCCCAAGGACAGTGCTCAGGCCCTGAGTTCAAGACCTAAGACTGGCAAATTGAACAAAAACAACAATTAAAATAATCTTTATCTTAAAATTAATCAAATAAATTATTTTAATTCGTATTTTACAATTTGTTTATATTGTGGAAGTGATGCACAGAAGTTTTACAGTTACCTAAGTCAGATAATTAGTATATATATATGTATATATATATATATATATATTTAACAGTATCACCTCTTCCCTCCTTTTCTCCTTTTCTCCCAGATTTTCCCTCCTTAATATTTTACAAATGAAGATAGTAATGGTCAGAAAAGGTAAATAGAAGGATAATCAAATGTAGTAGTCTTGAAACATTGTACATACTGCATATATATGATGAAGAGTATTTACAAATACATCATATAATGTATATATATTATATATGTATATATACAGAATAATTATAATATTAATGCTAACAAACTGCATAATAAATGTTTTATTTACATTATTTCATTAACTACTAACACATTTCTCCTACTCAAACATAGTCAATTGTCATTTTATTTGAATAACTTTCCCTTAATGGTAATAAATATCAGATTTCATATTCAACTATATTCTACTGTAATAAAAATCACTTTTAAGCTTCCAAGTATTCACTAAGGTTCTATGAGATATTTTACTTTCTTGATCGACTTAACAATATTATGTGGTACCAGAGATGGGAATTCATTACATAGAACAGAAATAGACTATAGTTTGTAGATGATAAAAAATAAGGTATATTCCTTACACACGAAATATAAAATGAAATATAAATGTCTGTATATTTATTATTTGGTCCTTAAAAGAAATGTACCAGAGATCATTTATGCCTAGTTAAAGAAATGAAATTCTATATGTAAGGAACTGATATGCCTAAGGTCACACATACACAAAATTCTAGATCCTGATTTAAATCTTAAGTTATTAAAAAAGATAATTTTATTGCTTCTAAATTACTTGAAGATCAATTTTACTTATTTATTATTTATTTTATTCCAAAATATTCTCCATTTTTAGAGCTCCTATTTATCTTCAGAGATCTCAAATATATTTTAATTGGTTTCATTATTTGTAAATTAAAATATTTCTGAATATTTGAATGGCGATATTCTGTCTGAAATCAAGGTTTAATGTCTGATGTTTCAATTTCCTTAATTGATGACAATTTTCAAAGTGTTTTGCTTTCCACATATGATGGAATCATTAGTAAATAGAGACAGGACTACTGTGAAAAGTTCAGCTAAATTGCCTATCATAGTTCAGCAGTTTGAAGAAAACCTCAAAAATGAAAACCTTTAAACCCAACTACTGGGGTGACATACCCTGGCCAAGCTGTTATCACCTGATAATTCATTTCTAGGTGAGTAAAGATTTCCAGGGACTGTGGTGTCCCGGCGTGATGATGGTTTCCTTTCCACACAGCCCACTGTGCAGCCTTAAGAGAAATTGTTTTAGATCTTACAGAAAACAACACTATTCATGTGCTCTGTCCCTCAGAAAATCAGGAGACATATAACCTTTGCCAGTTTCATTTAAGAAGTAGCTTTCCCCTTAGCCAAACTCTCCCCACACAGATTCTCCCATCACTTAAAACTTAGGAGCTACTTCTCAGCCAAATACCTAGCCCTGCCATATACCAGGAGCCTCCTACTTTAGGGGCGGAAACCAGCAGATACATATGAGGTCCCCTTCTGTCTCTGCCACCTGTTTATTGACTTGGAAACGTGAGCTTGTTTGTCTTTATCACTGCCCAAACTGATCTTCATCTAGTATTTTTCTTGGCTGTCTCATTCTGCTATCGCCTCGCTGTGTGGTGTATGGCTGTAACTGGAATTCCGAGGGCTCTCATTTTACGTCCAAACAGTTCTAGTTTCCCCTTACCATATGGTCATCCTGATGTTACCATTTGCCTCAATCATCCTTTTTGTAGCTGCTTGAACATCTTAATTGATCTCATGAGCTGTGTTAGGGATTTATAACAGACATCAGTATAATTCACACATACACATGGACTCCATCTTTTTTTTTTTTTCTGATTGGTTGTGTGTTACGTATACATAGATATTTACATTTATCTAAACCCAGCTTTCACCTTAGTGATAATATGAATGAGCTTTCAAGGACTATAGCTCACTGGAGAAAACGATTACCTCTATTCCTTTGTCAAATACAGTGTTTCCTATCTCCCTGGAGCATTTTAGAACATATTTAAGTGCTTTTCTCCTGTTTAAATGAAGTGGTAGATATACTGAGCTTTAAAAGCTTTCTGGATCTGCCGGGACTTTGGCCTACTGGTAGAGTGCTTGCCCAGCATGCACGAAGACCCAGGTTGGATTCCTCAGTACCACATACATGGAAAAAAAGCTGAAAGTGATGCTGGCTCTAGTAGTAGAGCACTAGCCTTGAGAAAGTCCAAGGACAATGTTCAGGCCTTGAGTTCAAGCCCAAGGACTGGCCAAAAAAAAAAAAAAACTTTCCTAAATAGAGAATGATTTCTTATTTTACTAGATAATCAGTCTGTTTTTCTTACTTTCTCCCCCATTCATGTTTATTGTAGGACACTTAAAATACTTAAACATTATGTACTTAGGATACACTAGAATACATGAGGTTATTTCATGTCATTAGTGATTTTGCATGTCTTCTAAAGGCTGTAACAAGAAAAATTAAATCTTTTCTGTTTTTCCTTTATCATAAAAATAAAGTCTCAAAGGCAGATATTTTTAGCTATGTAAACTCACATTGGAAAACATCCCTAAAAAATCTACTCAAGTGTAAGCTAACACTATAGAAAGAAATAATAGGTTATGCACCTACCTAGCATATTTTAGGTACTACAAAGGGAGTATCTAAGGCACTATTCTCAGAGGAAGGTGATTGACTGACTGAGTGGTTTTCAGTGTTTGAAAGTTAGGATTTTGCTAACTCATCTCGATAGCTCTTCATTGTTCCTCTTAATTTTCTATACTACTTTAAATCAGTACTACCTTTGGGTGTTTTCAGATTTCCTCAGTTTATCTCCTGAGTTTAAAATATACCTTATATGTTAAACACGTGACTCCATATTAGAAAACTGATTTAAAATTGAGAACAAATGGATTAGTTTTTAGGATTAATTTTCAGATGCTAGAATTGATTTAGGTTTTTTTGTGTGGGGGGGGCTCATTGGATGATCTGTTTTCCTAAAATTATATGCCTCAAGTGTTATCTCATTTTTAGTACATCAGGCAGATTCTTTTGATTGCCGTAGGGGAGGCCTAATAGGCCTTTTAAAATCTAAAGTCAGGTCTCTCTGAGGAGAAAAAAGAACACTACATATCTAAAATAAATAACATCAAAATGGATCTGAGGCAGTATAAGCCCAGAAGTTTTGCTTGAATTTTGTTAGTCCATTGGGGAATTGGAGTAAATTGATTATTCCCAATAGGAAGTACAGTCCATAGAAGCTGTATGCTATATCAGAAAGACTTCATACCAAAATCTCAAAATCACACCCCTTGGTTACTTACCTTTGTGATTTAACATGTTTCATTTATGGGGCTTAACTTGAATAAATAAGACAAACACACACCTGAGTTTGACTTGACTCCATGGATTTGTTTTGTGTATTATGCTCCTAACTTAATCAATGTCCTAAGATGAGAACATCTTATGACACATTATGAGTAAAATGACAGTTAACCATGACCGTCAGGTTTATACCCAGGTGTGATTTTCATGAAGGGAAACAGATGAAGTCTTTTGCCTTTGGGAAACAGAATTGCTCTATCAAGAACACAAATTCTGTTACTTGCTCTTGATTTACTAGGGCAGCATTTAACTCTCAGTTTCTTTAAAACAGTGAATGAGTGTAGGAATAATGTTATTGGTATAGGCATACTTCTTGTAAAATATAAAACAGTGGAATTGGTGGCAATTCAATTGAGTGTGCTAAAACTGGTAACTTATAAACAGAAGTAAAGGCTTGAACGAGAAATTAATATAACATTTGGGAAATTCACTTGAAGGATGCCAAAGGTAATAGTTTAAAATGCTGATTAAAATATGCATGCAAGGTAAAAATAAAGAAAATGAACATAGTAATTGGTGCAGAGAAAGTTTCATCCTAAAGTTGAAGTATTATCAAAAGTGAACTAAGTCAGATTCAAAGGAAGATAGGCTCAATGGTTTCCCTCATTTATCATAATCAGTAGAAACTTTGGGCTCTCCTAGCAGAAATTCATAATAGAACAAAATCTAGATACATAAGGCCACATAGTATGTTGCTAAATGTAAAGACCTCCAGGATATAGAAACAAAAGCCATATAATGAGTGATTGTTGTCCTTAATGTACTATGTTATCTCTCATCTCTTTTGCTGTCCCTTGGTTATCTCATATTGTTACAGTATTTCACCTTGTTATCTGATATATTGGATATATGCGTATTTGGTTATTTGAAATGGGAGAAGGAAGAGGGGAAATCAAGATGAAAGGGGGTGGGGGGTGGTGGGAAATGAGGACCAAGACATGAGAAAGGGTATCAATGTTGGTGAAGTAATGTACCTTCTATCTGGTGAATATAATGTAACCCTTCTATTAATTACAATAAAAATATATGAAAAAAAGTCTTTTGAAGTCTGCAAAGAAGCTCATACATGGATCACGTTTCATTCATTTTTGTTTGCTTGCCAGTCCTGGAGCTTGAACTTAGGGGCTGAGCACTGTCCTTGGACCACTTTTTGCTCAAGGCTAGTGCTCTGCCACCTGAACCATAGAGCCACTTCTGGCTTTTTCTGTGTACCTAATACCGAAGAATCAAACCTAGGGCTTCGTGCTGTTAAGGGGATCAGGGACTGGTGCCATCCTGAATGCCTAAGAGTTTCCCGCCATATTGTGGAAGGTCAACAATGGTAAAGTGGCCCAGCCACCTTTGCCCTTCTTGGGAGGGGCAACCTTATCCTCACACTCCATGAGAAGGGATATCTGCTTGGTTTGTGGGGAGAGGTGGTCTGCTTTGTATGGAGACCTGCCCAATTTGCAGGCCAACTCCAACTAAACTGAAAGGGTTACACTAGGCTGTAACCCTATTGGCTACCTGCATGTTGCTGGGGTGGGCTATGGTCCCTCTGTGTATGTAACTATCCCATTGGTCACCTGTGTGTGGCCAGGTTTGACCGCATGGGTTTTGCCCTTAAAAACCCAGCATGAGAGCCGCTTTGGGGTCACAGTGTCAGCTCCCGAGTCTGCACTGTGTCCCTGGCCTGTCAGTTCACCATCTACTTCCCCAATAAATTCACCTGTTTATGAGACTGTCTCTGTGTGGTGGACTCTGGTGGGATGTAGAATCCCCTCCTCCTGACCCCATAGCAGTGCATGCTAGGTAAGCACTATACCATTAGGCTACACCCAGCCCAACACCTTTCTTTCTTAAAGGGTGCAGTTACAAAGACTCAGATTTGGAACTCTTCCAAAGTAGGAGCATGATTTAAAAACATCATAGGGCCGGGAGTTTGGCCTAGCATGCACCAAGACCCAGGTTCCATTTTTCTGTACCACATACATAGAAAAAAGCCGGAAGTGGTGCTGAGGCTCAAGTGGTAGAGCTGTAGCCTTGAGAAAGTATAAGGACAGTGTTCAGGCCCTGAGTTCAAGCCCCAGGACTGGCAAAAAAATAATAATTAAAATAAAAATAGCATTCACGAGGAAGTGAATATTATTTTTAAAAATTTAAAGATGGGAAATGGAGATAACATAGATAATCTTTTGAATCAGGGAAGAAATTGGACTGGCAAGGTGACTGAAAGGCCTGCAGATGACAAGGACAAAGAATGGAGAAAGGGACATGCCTGAAGGGGGTAATCATCAAAGGAACTCAAGATTTTAAGTAAGCACAAAGGAAGAAGGACTGGGAGCAGCAGGAGTCATTCCCACAGAGGTGATAATTGAAGCCAGAACTGGATGTGATTGCCAAAGACTAATATAGGGAAGTGGACTTCAAGGGTGAATCCTTGTATGAAGGCCAGTATAGATGACAGAAATAGAATTGTGTTTGCTTTATGAAGTGGATCAAGTTGAGCACTTTGTATGTGATTGATCCTTGTGCAGTATGTATTGGTTGTTCAATTAGATACCTATCTACCTAACATCCCTTACAGATACACTGCTACACAATGATATCCTACTACAAGAGTTTCTTAAAATAGTAACACAGCAATTGTTATCTTCTTACAGTTTCCTGAGATATTATACTTACCATCCAATGAAAGCATTTTTGCACTGACATTTTGTCATTGCCGTTATTTAGGTAAAATCAGATCTATTAGAAAAGGATTGTGAAGTATTAGAAGAGATTAGAAGTATTAGAACTACGTAAGAAAAGTGAAAATATTCTCCCCTTAGAAATATTTTTCCTATAGGGGCTGGGAGGTTGACCTAGTGGTAGAGCGCTTGCCTAGCATGTACGAAGGCCCGATTCGATTCCTAGGTACCACATACAGAGAAAAAAGCTGGAAATGCTGCTGAGGCTCAAATGGTAGAGCTCTAGCCTTGAGAAAGTCCAAGGACAGTGCTCAGGGACAGAGCTCAAGTGCAGGACTTACAAAAAAAAAAAAACCCTCAAGAAATATTTTTCCTTTATTCCTGTTACAGAACTGGGATTTCTATTTTTATTAAAACTTTTTATTAACACTGAGATTTTACATTGTATTTCATGTCATGTTCTACTTACAAGTATTCAAAAAATCTCTATATGCAATCATGGATGCATAAATTTAAGAACATTATTACAATTAAGCTGATGTATATGAGATATATTTTTAAATGATACTTAGTCCACTGGATTTATTTTTATTTAAATAATTTGTATTTGCTTGAATTCATCATTAAAGATTAAATCTATTTCATCAGTAATGATTCAGCAATAGGCCTATGTTTTTAATATGTCAACAGAGAAATCCTGAGTATAACATTAGCTGACTATTTTCCTATTGGACAATGCAGAATTATCTGTTAATATAGAATTGTGTTCCAGAACAAATAGCATCCTTTTCAAAATCAATCTCAGAAATCAAGATTTTATTTTTCCTATAGAGAAAGAAATTCTACACATTTCAACCCTTTTTCTTCAGCTTAAATGTGTTGCTTTCAAATGATAACAATGATTTTCTTGGAAGACATGAGGTTTTATGTAATGGCTTATCTGCATTTCTTATAGCTAAAATACAGTCTATGATTTTTTTATAATCATGAGACAAGTATAACTGGAATATTTCAAAAAGTAAAAGAAAATGTTAGTAACAATCATCCATGTATGTAAGTCACACCAATTATTATATCTTCTCTAGTTATGTAGAAACTAAAGCACAGACAGGGCTTATTTAGAAAAAAAAAGTCATAGCCAATGCAATGAGCATGCTCATTTCATATTTTTAGCAGTCTAAAATATTCATATGTAAATTATTTAAATTGATTTATTTTTCTCTATAGTAGTTAGCTTAGTCTTTAGAACTGTTAGTAATACAAGTTTACTCCAACAACTGAACCATTTCTAGCTTAAAGTTGTGGCAGTTCATATTGAGCTAAGATGATCTTTATCTTTACCATCTCCCTTTTTTAAAGAGTGATCTTAGTCTCAGGAAGATAGATATGCCACCTGTAGATGAGTGAGAAAGGATGCTACTTTCTCTGTAGGAGAGATAGCAGTTGCTAAATTAGCATCAATTCCTCTAAACCCTTCAGTTTTCAAAGCAACCCCGGGTCACAAAAAGTTTTCTGCTTGAACTCTGAAAGCTACCCTAGGAATCCTACCCATTCTAAGCTCTTCTCTCCTTTTTCCAGGGGCTCAGAGGCTGTGTTTTGCCCACATCATATTGCAGCACTTGATCTTATTAGGCCACCCTCTGAAGTATCAGACTCAGGGACCTTCCCCTATGTTAGTGCCTATAACGAGGCATAAAACTTCCGAGGATTTAATATGGGAAAGCAGCCTACGCCTGCTTCTTTGGAATTCTCTAAATCCATCTGGGGTCCTGGCATGTATCTCTACAGCTTGTCCCAGAAGAATGAGGGGTTGTACACCTTCTCAGATATGCCAGTCCTTTTATTCCGACTTACACCCTCACCAACTGTTCTTCTCTTACCATCTGGTCAAAGTTTTATCCCTTTCTACAGTGCCAAAAAGTATTCCCCTATATCCTTAGTCTTTACATATTCTTCTCTTCCTCCACAGTTTGTGGCTTAAAGTGAAGTTATTAATTTTTAAGGAAAAACTGAAACTTTCGGGCCTAATGGTATTGATCAAATGTAGAATGCCTTTGTAATGGCTAGGACATCAGTTCAGCCCCTAGCAGAAGAAAAAAAACAAAATGAAAACAACTCTAAATGAATTTTTAGAAGAACTTAGTAAAAATCAAAATTTATAGCATAAAAAAGAACTCCTCATTCTTTGTATGAGAAATATGTCTACAAATTAACTTACCAATAACTTGAAACATTGCCCTGTATTCTTATCCCTTCTAATTTATAAGATAAGGAGGCTGAGTCCTATGAGTTCAAGGGGTGCAAAAGTATAATAATCACTGAAAATTTAAAAATGACTGCAATAATTTTTGATCTTACTTCTCTACATCAGGAAACATCAAAGAAACAAATGAAATTAATTTTGCTCCTGAGGTTTACATTATTTTATATTTTATTCAGTATAATGAAGTGTTTTTGTTTTTTGGATTTTTGTTTGTTTGTTTTTTGAGAGTCATGGGGCTTCAACTCTGGCTTTGGGGACTGTCCTGAATTCTTCAGCTCAAGGCTAATGCTCTACCACTTGAGCCCAACTTAGGGTTTCCAAGGGGTTTGTTCCAGATAAGAATCTCACAGACTTTAATGCTCGAACTGGCTTTGAACTGAGATCCTCAGATCTTAGCCTCCTGAGTAGCTAAGATTACAGGCTTGATCCACCGGTGGCCAGCTTATAATACGTTTTAACAGTACTCACAGCAAATAAAGAGTTATTTATATTTTGAACTGGTTACAACTGGTTACTTTTTCTTAATGATTTTTCAATAGTTACTTGTTAAATTCACTGTATAACATTTACAAGTCTGAAACACAGAGTGCAGAAATTGAATAGCCATATTCATTTTCCTTAAACTTTCTATTGAAACAGATTATGAAATAAACAATTGTAACACCACAATTCTTTTGAGTTGACTTTAGCATTTCCAATAAGAAGATCTTTCCAACATTGCTGGTGGGAGGAGAGTCTGCTTCCATTTCTTCGAATTATTCAACTAGTCTATACACTATATCATCAGTTTGAAAGTTGTGCTTATCCTTTGTAAGTGCATTCATTGCATAACAGACTGTAGAATTATAAGTATTTCACCATAAGTTCAAAGGTGACAACCACAAGATAGATATTAACACTAAAAATGATAAGGAAAATCAAATAGGAAAACCTGCAAAGAAAAAATAACACATATTGGGAACTTATTTCATAATAGTGAGATTCTTCTTCCATTTCAAACTATAAAAGAATCATCTGAACACAAAGAGGATTTAATCATTTTAATTGAGCTAGGGAGCATAATGTGGTTTCTAGAAAGAACATTAAAGTGTTGGATTTCATGAAGGACTGAATGATCTCTAGAGCAACAAAAGTAGCCATGGACCACATGAGAGAGATTTGGGATTTTCCCAAATCCCAGAGTTTACTAGGAGAAAGATGTATGAAAACTTTCTGTGAAATGAATATGAGCCACACAGAGGAAGTAGCAGAAAATATTGTCAGACGTGCTGAAGAATGCCATGAAAGTTTAAAGACAGAGTGCACATAAAACATCATGAGCATCACGACAGTGGGATGATCTCTGAAGAATCTGTCTATGTATAAATAAGCTCTCCACTCTCATATCACCTAGTGTAGAGATAATAAAGCACGTGTTAAAAATTATCAATCACCAGCCAAATAATCTATCCTGGATCATATCTTTATGGTGTTAATGGTACCTTCTAAAACCCAACCTGTCTGGAATTGCAGCTAGGATTTTGGAAGGAAGGGAAAAAAAGAGAAAACAACAACACTACCAACAATCTCATTATATTTTCTGGGATGATAATTCCATTTCAATGGCACTTGTTTCTATATAATGGATATATTAAACAATCTGTGTATTTGTATGTGTAGAGGAAGAATGGTAAATCCACAAGTCATGCAGTTTAAAGCCATAGTGGAAAATTGGAACAAAAAGCAAATAAATAGTACAATTTGACTGTATCAGAAATGAATTTCCAGAATATAATTTGTGATACTTGCTAAGATTTATGATTGTGGAAGCTTTAACAATTCATGTGTATAGAGAAACAGTGAAACCCTGAACTTGAAATCTACAACTTCTTTGCCACAATGACTACTGCTACAGGAAGAGTTCCTATTAAAACTGTGTGAAGAATGTTACTAGAATTTTTTTAGAATATTTTTTGTTTCATGTGTTTAAATCAGTCTCTTCTTCCAAATAACTTTATAGTATAAATATTTGGCCCTTTCAGTTATTTGATTAATATAAAGTTTACACGACAAGACATTTTACTCCATGATTTTAGTAGAGAATTTGCTACCTGCCAACTCAGACCCAATTTCCACATCTACAAAGCCTCCAGGTGGCTTATTTTTATTCTAAGTGTAGCTCCCGTGGGTAAAATTTTGCTTCCTTTTCATGTGGTTATCCCTGCACACTTATTGGTTTGAAATATTTCTCTTTAACCTGTTCCTATCAACTGGTAAATTCAATATCCTGTTTCTGAAAAAAATAAGTGTGACTACATAGAAGACAGCATGTTTCTGTCCATTAATGTGCACAAAAATACAGAAAACATGAACAATAAATATATAAATATCTGTGTAAACAAATAATTTTCATGCATGCATGTGGTGAGAACATTCTAAAACTATGTTTAAGAATGTAATTTATCAATTTATGACTGACTCATTTTGAAATTTTAATAGAAAAATCAATGTCAGAGAAGATTCCAGTTTCCAGCATTCAATAGTTAGACATTATTATTTTTGTGATTATGGTAAGACTCATTATGTTTTTTTCTGAACACTTTTCTGAACTCTGATACAGGAAAGTTTACATAACCAACATTCTCCAATTCAAAATTTGGACTTATTAAATCCAAAATTTATACTTATTAAATTCATTGAATGAAGAAAAAACTATTTTCTGGCATATACTACATAGTAACACTTTCATCTTTCTTGTGTTTTTTTTTTTTTTTTTTTTTTTTTTTTTGCCAGTCCTGGGCTTGAGCTCAGGGCCTGAACACCGTCCTTGGACTTTCTCAAGGCTAGAGCTCTACCACTTCCGGCTTTTTTCTGTATGTAGTACGGAGGAATCAAACCCGGGTTTTTATGCAAGCCAGGCAAGCACTTTAACCCCTAGGCCAAACTCCCGGCCCCACTTTCATCTTTCTTTCTTTCTTTTTTTTTTTTTTTTTTTTTTTTTTTTGTCCTAGACTTTTACTCTGGGCCTGGGCGCTGTCCCTGAGCTCTTCAGCTTAAAGATACAACCCTACCCCTTGAGCCACAGTGCCACTTTCAGTATTCTGGTGGTCAATGGGAGATAAGAGTTTCACAAACTTTATTTCCAGGGCTGATGTTGAACCACAATCCTCATATCTAGGCCTTCTAGCCTGGCTTATTTTGTTGTTTGTTTTGTTTTGTTTTGTTTTTTACTCTTTAAAAAAAAAAACTTTCCTTCAACCTCTTTTTTTCTTGGAAGAAGAAGCAAATAAATACATAAGTGCAAAATGGAATTTAGAATTTTTACCATTCCCAGCACACAATCTTTGTGTGTGTGTGTGTGTATGTGTTTATAGAATTAGTTCATTACAGAAAAAAACAAGATTTAACATCTTGCCCAGACATTACTTACCAATTCTTTTGGCAATTCAAAAAACCTTCGTTAAGTTTTCTTGGAAATTTTGTCGTTGGTTCTTAGTTTTACAAGGACTATACTATATTTTTATACTGAACTGCTGAATGAAGTAAAGACAATCATGCATGAAAAATGTGCAATATGAAGTCTAAAAAATGCTTTTCTTTAATTAAAATGTCCTTTAAAATGTCCTATAACCCATAATAATCCCTCACAATGTTACATGAGAATATCTAGTTATGTTACACTCAACCATCAACAATTAAGCCAAGGGCACTGTGTTCATTTTGAGGCCAGGAATAGTATGTACTGTAATGGAAAGAAAATATTTCCCTTTGGAAAATAACTTTTCTTTGTTTTGTTCTTTTAGGTCTTAGTGATTGAACTTCAGACCTGGGTGTTGTCAATGAGCTCTCCAGGTCAAGGCTAATGCTCTATCAATTTGAGCCACAGGGCTACTTCCAGTTTCTGGTGGTTAACCTGATATGAGTCTCATAGGGAATTTTATGCCCAAGCTGGCTTTGAACTGTAATCCTTAGATCACAGAGTTGCTAGGATTACATGTGTGAGCCACTGACGCCCAGCATAACTTCCATTTTTGAATCAAGCATTCTTTCTTACTTGATGCTTTATTTGGAGAGAAATTTTCAATTTCTTCAACTATAAAATAAAATTTTATACCCCTCTCAATATCCTGGGTTATGATATTCAGGATTGATGCCCAGGAGTGGTATGGCGGGATTATAGGGAAAGTCTATTTTCAGTTCTTTAAGAAACCTCCAAACTGCTTTCTAGAGTGACTGAAGAATGATGGTATCCTTAATATGTGGCTATTAGATCCAAACAGTACAAGAGCAAGAACTCAGTAGTTGCATACCCAATGCTATGGACATGGTACTGGAAATATAAACACAACTACTTAGACATAAAAACTTACGACTCTATAGACATAATGTTTTATTACATAGATTAATATGTATCTATGACATACAGCCTAATTTTGATTATGTTCTAAAATCTAAGTTCCAGTGTTTGTATATAGAGATTCCCTTCTTTAATACTTGTTTATTAAACACATCATTTGAAATATGATGTAAAATTAATGTTAATAAATTCTTTAATAAAAAATTGTAATTAGAAATGGTTTTAGAAGTTTAATTAGATATGAATCCAGCTACTCCACATCCCTTGAGCTATTTGTTTCTGTAACATTAAGGTAGATCAACATTAAGTTAGATCAACAATTTGTCTCTATCTTTCCTGCCACTGCCAATTATCAAGTTATTTTGGTTTAAGACTCTATCATCTGTTTATATATCTTGCCTTTCGACTCATACTTTTTCTGCTTCAATATCTTCTCAAGCATTTTCCATATGTGACTTTCAAATTCCGTAGAAAGGAATCATATTACCTCAGTTAATAACATTATCTGTGTGCAACAGATGCTGGATGGAATGTGGCCAGGAGGGATCGCTACTACATGGTTGGTGGGAGTGCAAATTCGTTCAACCACTATGGAAAGTAATATGGCATTTCCTCAAAAGACTAAACATAGAACTCCTCTATGACCCAGCAATTCCACTACTTTGCATTTACCCAATCATCCAGAAACAAGGACATACTAAATCCACTAGCACAATGATGTTCATTGCAGCACTATTTACCATAGCAAAGATATGGAACCAACCCAGATGTCCCTCAGTTGATGAGTGGATCAACAAGATGTGATATTTGTACACAATAGAATTATATGCTGCTATGAGAAAGAATGACATTGCCCCATTTGTAAGGAAATGGAAAGACTTAGAAGAAATTATATTAAGTGAAGTCTCAATGGTTTCCCTCATTTGTCATAATCAGTAGGAACCTTGGGCTCTCATAGCAGAGACTTACAATAGAACAAAACCTAGATACATAAGGCCATATAGAATGATGCTAAATGAAAGGACCTCCAGGATATATAAACAAAAGCATTATAATGAGTGATTGTTGTCCTTAATGTACTATGTTATCTCTCATCTCTTTTGCTGTTCCTTGGTTATGTTATATTGTTACAGTATTTTGTGGTGTTATCTGATATATTGTATATATGCATATTTGGTGATTTGAAGTCAGGTAGGGAAGGGGGAAAACAAGATGAGGGGCAGGAGTGGGTGGAGGGAAGTGGGGATCAAAACATGAGAAAGGGTATCAATGTATGTGAAGTAATGCTCCTTCTCTCTGGTGAATATAATGTAACTCTTCTATTAATTACAATAAAAATATATGAAAAAACAACATTATCCGTGTGTATACAGAGCCTTCAGGTTAGGCTGCCTCACAACTCAAACAATATTGGTAATCTATTGCCCACCTGTCCTTGATCAAGAGCTCATTTGTAGCAGCCCTGGATCATCCACACACCATTTGTTCTGATAGAGTCATCCACATTCAGCTTGATTGCTCCTTAGTTGTCTATCAAGAACAATCTACTACTTAGATGGCTTTTCTAAAGAAATAGAAACAGGAGAGTTTATGACAATGATTCTCAGAATACATAAAAACATGACATTTATAGATGTTATCTTACACACCTCCATTGACCACAGACACCTTAGTCATTATTACAAAACATCAGCAAGAACTGTCATCTAATACTTTGCCTTATTTGTTCCTTATGTATATTTCAGTTGTCTAATCATTAAAAGCTCAATGAACTCTGTTAATTCTAGTCATTTCTCTCAGTCTTCTATTAATAGTGAACACAGTTTAAAATTTCCTTAAATTATGAGATTCATTTTCATAATTCCTTCTTACAAATCCATGCCAATACCTACCATTCATTAACAACATGTCTTGCTCACAGTGTTTCCTTTCAAATTTCCTCCTCTCACACTTGAGCATGAACTAATGGTTTCTCAAAACCCATATCAAATTTAATAAAATGTCTTTGATTGTCATCTTGAGAAATGACCCCCACTTTTGCAGGATAGCATATTTGCTTAAGAAGTGGCTATGTTATATTAATTACATGACATAGTATATAATTCTCATTGATCATAAGCTTCTTAAAGACAGTAGATTTATTTCTAATTGCACAATTACTTCCTCCTTTCTCCTATTAAGATATGTAAACTAGTTTCATGACAATGGCTATAAATTAATAAACAGCTATAAAATTATCAACTTCTTTGCAAAGAATAATCCAAAAGAACGTAATGTGGATGAATTTATGAACATAGTAAAATGTATTGAGACATTTTAAATGAGGGGTCTAGACAAGGATAGTTAAAGTTTTAAAGACATTTAAATGTTGGGGACTGTATTTGAGGTAATGTACTTATATGTCCCATTCCTTGATCCATGTGTATATTCATTTATTCCACAACTTGTTATTCTATAATTACTCTGTGCTAGGCACTTTATGAAAATGACCACAAAATCAGTCTAACTGCAAATGCCCTTACCTTTAACAAACCTTCAAGAACATCAGATTCAGGATTGGTTTTGAAGAGGACTACCTATATGTCATGAAAGCACAGTTATTAAATAGAGTAAGATTAGGGTCCCTTTAATTCTCTTTACTAGGATAGTCAGAGATATAGCAAAATAGGTTGAATGGCTTTATATTTTAGTTTGATATTTCATGTTATTTAGCAAATATACAGGAAGTGGCTGTTTTGTTCAGATATGGTGGTAAACACTTATAGTTCTATTGCTTGGAAGTTTCAGATGGTAGAATCACATCTTTGCAACTAGCCTGAGCTACCTAGTAGGGCAATACAGTCTACAAAGTAATTTATATATCAATCTACATTTGAAGCACTTTGTATAAATAAGCTATATTTAAAATAACCACATCCAAATAAGCAGATTTAAGAAAATTTATAAAGTGCCTTTATTTATTTTTTATTTTTATAGTAGCTGATTTTTTTCTTTTTCTTTTTTCTTTTTTTTTTTTTTTGCCAGTCCTGGGCTTGAGCTCAGGGCCTGAGCACTGTCCTTGGACTTTCTCAAGGCTAGAGCTCTACCACTTGAGCCTCAGCACCACTTCTGGCTTTTTTCTATGTATGTGGTACCGAGGAATTGAACCCGGGTCTTCATGCATGCTAGGCAAGCACTTTAACCACTAGGCCAAACTCCCGACCCGATTTTTTTCTTTTTTCTTTATTGTATTTTATTGTCCAGGTATTATGTAGAGGGGCTGCAGCTACATTCATCAGGTAGCAGGTACATCACTTTGTGAACTTTGATACCCCTTCTCATGTTTTTCTCCCATTTTCCCCTTCCTCACCCCTCCCCATCATCTTGTTTTTCCCCTTCCCTTCCCTATTTGGAGTAAACATATTAACATATATATAATACACCAGGTAACCATCAGTTACAACAACAACATAAGATAAAGCATAAAGGGGAAAAAAGAGAAAAGAAATAACTTCACATAGTACATTTAGAACAACAATCACAAAAATAAACCTCTTGTTTCCCTATTCTAGAGTTCATTTCACTTAGCCTCATCCTATATGTACATAGCTTTTGAGCAATTGTGATCCTCTGCTAAGAGAATCCTAGACATGTTTGTTTCTTTGAACTAAAATTATTTTAAATTTTTACCTGGCCAGTGAAATAAGGGTTACAACAATAAGCAAAATTTCACTCTTTAGTGGTATTTTTAAGAATTCTCATATCTGTAATTCCAAATTCTCATTTAATTCACATGTGCTGCAATATAAAAGAAATTAATAATTAAATCATTACAATTTCTCCAAGATATGAGCATCAGCCAAGATACATTTAAGTACAGATGGTATTTATGTCCTGAAACATGACTTTGAGTCACACAAATTCTTGTTAGGTTCTTCAGCAAATTTCACCTGTTTTGTCCTTGTAATGTGGAGAGTAGTTTCTTTTTGGAATTTATTTTATATTAATTAATGGAACTTGTAATATTTTATCTTTTTATTTTTTCAGTTTTATTTTGCTTTTAAGTGTTCTGTCTGCAGTTTCTTCTTGCCAGTATTAATGGTCCATAATTTCCAATGGAAAGTCTGCTGCCAGAACCTTCTTTCCTCTAGTGTTAATGGCTGCTCTTGAGAACCTGCCCTGCCCTCCCTCATCTAATTTGAGTGGATGAGGGGGCAGACAAAACAGATGGTTGGCAAAGGATGGGATGATTCACTGTTTGAAATCATGGTGAAACATTTTTGAAATTGGTGAGGGAGAGGGAAGCCTGACATTTGACAGAGCCATGTAAAAATTGCAGTACCCAGACAAAGTTCAGTTTAATTTTGACTGTTATTTTCCAGATGTCCTGATCATATGATTATAATTTTAAGATTATATCGAGAATATACCTTTTCCCAAATGTACCATAATCATTTCAGCACAGAAAGTGTATCATTGCACTTCAATATCAGGACTATTCACAAAGTTACATAATTGTCCTACCTTATGGCTTAATGCTCTCCTGACCTTTTAACACTTCACTTGTTTACATACCTTAAAGATTATCCTTTGTTCATTTGTCATTTCATGTTTTGTAATCTATTTGAAAATAATGCTATACAATATAAATCAGTTCATAATGGAATAAGTAAAATAAATATATGTAAATATAATTTATATTTTAATATCTTGACAGTTATAAACAAGGAAGAGACCTAGAACAGGGAATAAGGGCTGAGAATCACAATAATTAGGTATAAAATTCTCCCAAGGATTTTATTTCTACACCCCACCCAGGAATTCCATCATGATACTCTATATGAACTCTGTAAAATGTAGCACCCTCAGAGCTCTCAAATAAAAACTAGTAGCTAATGTCTTTCATATCCTTTCTCATCTTTCAGAGCTGGTTCTCTGTGTGTGGACCCATATGTTGTATGAGTATTTCTGTATATGCACAAATACATGAAAGAAGGTGTTTAATCTTTAGCCCTTTTGGAAATAGCCCTAGGTAACATGAACAGGAAGTTGTCATACATAAATTGGTTTTCTGAGATTGACAGAATACAGAGATATGGAGATATATGTATATACATACAATATATTTAGAATTTCTTTCTCATGTCCTCACAAGAGGGTAAAAGAGGACCAAAGATTTAAGCATCTCTCAAATCCATGTCTTCACTTGATTCATGCCCTTTCCATCTTGAAGCAAGTCAGAATGACTAGAAGACTGGACAGGTAATTGTTTCCTCAAATCTAAAAAAATAATGTAAGCCATTAACATATTTAAAAAAATAAATAAATATGATACCACCAAACTTCTAATCCAATAAAACTGTTTTTGTAAAGATCAGAAAGACTAAGTGATTACTTTAATGTGATATTATCAACTAGAGAAAAGGCTCTATAAAGATTGTACCATCTTTCTATATTATAAAACATCAAAAATGAATAAAAATAGGTACCAAAAGAAGCAAAATAAACAATAAAATTTCTTTAAGGAGCTGGAAGATTCTGCTAGAAAACTGGATTAGTCTCATGATAAAGAAGATCAAATATTATTTAAAGAAGTAAAAATATTACTTTATTTGTAATTGACTGTACATAAAAATAAGGACATCTTTGTATGACTGATATATTATATGTAACAAGACAATAAATGACTGAAGAACCAGAGTAATTTCAACTCTTCTGTATTACACTTAAAAGGTAAATAAAAATGGTGGCATAGGCCATATAGTATGACACTAAATGATAGGACCTCTAGGATATAGAAACAAAAGCCATATAATGAATGATTGTTGTCCTTAATGTACTATGTTATCTCTCATCTCTTTTGCTGTCCCTTGGTTATCTCATATTGTTACAGTATCTTACTTTGTTATCTGATATATTGGATATATTTGTATTTGGTTATTTGAAATTGGATAGGGAAGGGGGGAAAACAAGCTGAGGGGTAGGGGTGGGGGGAGGGAAATGGGGACCAAGACATGTGAAAAGGTATCAATGTATGTGAATTAATGCACCATCTATCTGGCAAATATCATATAACCCTTCTATTAATTACAATAAAAAATATATGAAAAAAATGGTGGCATAGTTATTTCAGTATACCTGTGAAGATTGCTTGTAACTAGTTGCAAACTATAATAAAAATATTAAAAGGTATATTTATGAGTAGTGAGGATATGTCCATTTATGTAGTAAATATTAATAAATTATGTAGCTATTGAAATCATTTTAAATAATGTATAACTGTGTTGCTAGGCTAAATCAGAACAATTAAAATAATGAAAATGATTCTACTGTTTTCTGAATTTCTGGAAGAAACCATCAATAATTAAAGAAAAATTCAGATTCTGAATGTACATAGCACATTCAAGTTAATAACTGAAACTTCCGAAATGATTTGCAAAGACAAATTCAGACTTTCATACTAAATTCTTGTTGACAAAATTATATTGATACATTTCAGCAAAGTTTATATATAAGATCATATGAGTGTCTTATTTCTGTAATACTATATCCAGTATGCTATAACCTGAGAATTATGGTTCAAAGTCATCCCGGAAAAACAAAACTATTAGAGACTTCCTTGTACATTTATAATATTATCAGTGGAGTTTAGTGTATTTATGATAGAAGTATTAATTACTTCACAGTTTGCTCTGCGAACACATTATAAATATTATTGGCTTAGATCTTTGTCCACAGATTAAATACAGAATAGAAAAATCTAAAAACCCATCTAATCAGATTTCTACACATGTAAAAATAAAGATGGAAGAGACAAGTCAGGAATTTGTCTAGTGGTAGAGTGCTTACTAGCATGCATGAAGGCCTGATTTTGATTCCTTCTTACCACAAACATAGGGAAAAAAACAAAAAACAAAAAACAGAAGTGGTGTTGTGGCTTAAGTGGCAGAGCCCTAGCCTTGAGAAAGCCCATAGACAGTGCTCAGGCCCTGAGTACAAGCCCCAGGACTGGCAAAAAAAAAAAAAAGGAAGAGACTCATTACTGAAATTACCATCTAGACAAGGTATAAAATCAGCCTAGATGCCTCTCAATGGACACTTGGTGAAGAAAATGTAGTATACATATACAATTGAGCTTTACTTATCCATTGGAAAGAATTCTATTGCAGTATTTGTAAAGAAATGGAAAGACTTGAAATGAAAGAAATGGAAAGACTATGTTAACTGACATCAGTCCCAGAGATAAAGAATGCATGCTTTCCTTGTATGTGGAAGCTAAATTTAACTTCCAAACTCATAAGTATACATTTTTCATGATATGCATTTGATAGACTTATATGATATATGTTTATTAACTGAAATATGGTAGATTCAAGGAAGATCTCAAATAGTGTAGTTTCTTAGGCAAAATAAAAATTCAGCAAAATAAAATACCGGAAAGTGGGTAAAGAAAAGAGATGGGCTAGGGTCTATGGAAAAGACATAAATGAAGAAAAGGGAATAAAATGTTGACAGGCGTAATATTATATTCCTAAACAGCTTTGTTAAAAGGCAACTCCTTTGTACAACCATTTAAACATTAGATAGATAGATAGATAGATAGATAGCCAGCTAGATAGATAGATAGATAGGTAGATAGATAAGTAGTAGTCAGTGAGAAGTTTTCTAACTCAATAAAACTGGATTAAATACTACCTGTAACAAAGTATAGAATGGATCCAAGAAACTACTGTATTTCCAGTACTTATTGTAATGCTAAAAATAGCAGAATAAATGACCTGATCATGAACTCTTCTCTCTTTAACCCATTCAAATTAATGAAGCACAGTCGATCATAGCTTTTCCATAGTACCTTAGAGTCAATATAGTCACACAAAATTGGAATTCTATCACATGCTAATTTGTTTTTAGTAAAAGATATAAATCAAAACAGAAATATCTACATATATAAAATTATTCCTAATATTTGCATTCATTACTAACTTTATTACATATACATTTTGATATTAAAAAACAGACCTATATCATATCTTAGTATTTTTTAAATAGTGAAGACAGGTGCCTGTGAATGTCAAAACCTGTGACTTTTTAGAGGAGCCTGTGCTAACCCACTGCACTCACCCAGGAAGCCAGCTAAACCTCTTGTAAAATGTACTTCCCTCACTGTGGTCAGTGAATCAGCAAGTGTTACCCAAGCTTAGGGTGATACTCCAGGTGCAGAGTCAAGAGTTCTTCTTGCATAATGCTTAGGGTGACCTCTTTATGTTAGACCCTGAGACTCTTACTGGAACCTAGTTCCGAGGTAGTTATATTTAACATCCTCTGTCCTCACACTCGCTGAGGGTACAGAGTGGTCACAGAGTTCGGGTTTTCTATTTCTCTCTTTCTCTCACATGTACTCTCTTTTTAGACAAGAGGCTATCAACCACAAGCTGCTTATTAAACCCTGTATGGAATGTATTATTCACTGAAATCATCTCTCAATAGTACCAAGTTTAATTTTGTAATTATCTAAACCATCATTCATTACAAGGCTCTTTTAAGGGCATCCAAATGGAAGAACTTTTACTTGTTCAACCTTGTACGGTAAGTGGTGCTCTACATAACGGGTGACTGAGAAAAGAAAATCATATGATTTTTTTTTGGTGGCTATAAATATAGACGGTTATCTTTCTTCTGCTTTGGTTAACTTACCAATTCAGAATAAACTACTTTCCTTAATCAAGTACATCTGAACCTAGTATTACCACAAATAACCATCCAGTTATATTTTCACTGTGTAAATTAGAGAAGCATATTTAAAACTTAGGAATTAATGAGCAACCTAGTAGGAAAATTACTTTTTGCTTTTGATTTCATGGATTCAATCTCTTGATGCAGTAATCATTCATAGAAATGCACACCATGTGAAAATGATGATACTTAGAAATCAGTCAGCTAGAAGAGGTAAAACATACATGGGGCATGCTTTGGTCCAAATTCAAATAATAGATATTGGTTTTGTATTTTTTTCCTTTCACTGAATAAATAGCACTGGATCTTTGACCGTATCCAAAACTAGATTTTGATTTCCTGAGAAAGTGTAGGTAGGGGAGGAAGAGGAGGTGTTGAACCCTGTTGTCAAGCCTGTTCTTAGTCCTGGGCTTACAAGATCCTCCTTTCCCAGCCTCTTGAGTATCTTGTACTAAGAAGTGCTCTACCACTTGATGTAGGCCTTCATCTCCTTTGTTTATTTTATTGTCTCTGTCTGTCTGTCTCTGTCTCTGTCTCTGTCTCTGTCTCTGTCTCTGTCTGTCTCTCTCTCTGTCTCTCTGTCTCTGTCTCTGTCTCTGTCTCTGTCTCTGTCACTCTCTCTCTCTTTCTCTCTCTCTCTGTATGTGTGTGTGTGTGTGTATGTTGGCTGGGGCTTGAATTCAAGGCTATTATTATTAGGTTTTCCCAGTCTAATTAGAATGTAAAGCCTTTATTACAAAAAAAATAGATGTTTTCATGGTTATGTTTAAGGCTTATTACTAATTTAACTGTCCAGCTTAGATTAGGGTTTTACATAGTTATTTATAAGCTGAGTTACTGTAGCTCAACTGGTCTTGAACTCCAGATCCTCCTGCCTCAAATTCCTGAGTGCTGGAGTAAAAAAATTATGCCATCATAGGACTTAGACTTGACATGCCCCTAGCATAGAGTCTACTCCACTGCTGAGGAATGCTCTGGAAAACAGCTCTAGACCCTGAAAAGTTATTTTGTGTGGGTTAGCTATTTTCCGATGAGATCAGTCTAGCTCTGCCACCTGCACTCTAGAAGATTGGTCTCAAGAGAGTGATGATGTCATTATGCCAACACCATCACAACTCAGAATATTGCATTGAATCAGCCAGACTTGGCCCCATCTTGCTCTTGATTATGTTCTTCCGGCATAAACCCACAAATTTCAATAATTAGACATGCTTAGTTTTAGATGAAGTTAATGCTTTCAGAAATCATTAGCTTAACTATCAGTTACTCTGAGAATGTTACCTGGCAAAGTGACTGAAAATTATAAGACAACCTCAAATAGAATATTTTAGGTTTTATCTTTTAGAAGTAACATAGCTAATATCCCACTTACAGTAACTTTTTCAGCATGAATTTGGAATGTGAACTTTATTCATATAATCAGTTGCCAGAAAGTAATTGCCAGTAAAGGCAGGGTAGACAGAATGAGATTAATTATAACTGAACTGCAGAAAATTTCAACCATTGGGGAAGAAAAGGAAAACCTAACCGGGTAAGTAGCAGTTCTAATTAACAAAGAGAATATCACTGGCTATCTAAGAAGGACTAAGAAAACTCCCCCTAAGCCCCACCTCCCCTCCTGAAGATCTCGCTGTCTCCTCATCAGAAATAATCATTAGGAAATAAAATAAAAGATAAATATATGTTATTCTAATATGAACTTACACAAATTACCTTTAGAGATAAAATGGCATTCTCTCATCTTATTAAAATCCTTACTTCATTATTGCATAGCATTTCCATATTGTTCATATTAAATTTTCTTTATATATGCTAATGTTTTAGTCTTAAAAAAATCATAAATCAAGAAATAACAAAGAAACTACACAATTTTGTTGGAGTAAATAAAACATTTGAAGAAAGATAAGGCAAGAAATTACACAGGGAAAGCAATAAAATTATTGTGCTAAAAAATCCCAATTTTGTAATTGAGTTATATAAGCCATTTTTATCAGCAGCCTTCATTATAAAATGAGTGCAGTGGCCGGGAGTTTGGCCTAGTGGTAGAGTGCTTGCCTAGCATGCACAAAGACCCGGGTTCGATTCCTCGGTACCACATACATAGAAAAAAGCTGGAAGTGGTGCTGAGGCTCAAGTGGTAGAGCTCTAGCCTTGAGGAAGTCCAAGGACAGTGCTCAGGCCCTGAGCTCAAGCCCAGGACTGCAAAAAAAATGAAAAATCAAATGAGTGCAGACTGGAGTGTCTGTGTGCTACTGACTCATTCCATTTAGGAATTTACCAGTAAAAAATCATAATTCAACCCTCATGATTTACCTCCTCACATAATGTTAAGTATAATCAGAACAAAAACAAGACGTTCTAGTTTTAATTTTTTTCATGGTTCAAATATATCCACTGAATGATTCTATAACAGCATGTGTGTTTTCCTTATGACTTTTAAATTACTCAACACTTATTTTTTTATTAAAAATAGACAATATATAAGTCAAATCATGTTAATCAAAAGTAACATTTTTGTTTCACTTCAGAAACTACCAATGAGTTTGCTGTTGAAAAGCTGACAAGAAAAATATTTTCCCTTTGAATACCTCTGATTTGGGATTGGGTGCTAGTTTACATTTAACATAAGTGATAGCTCTAGAATTCTAACTTTATATATTCTGTTATTGGTTGACTTCACCAAGAAATGTCAAAAGCCTTTCAATTCTTTTTTTTTTTTTTGCCAGTCCTGGGCTTGAGCTCAGGGCCTGAGCACTGTCCTTGGACTTTCTCAAGGCTAGAGCTCTACCACTTGAGCCTCAGCACCACTTCCAGCTTTTTTCTATGTATGTGGTACCGAGGAATCGAACCCGGGTCTTCATGCATGCTAGGCAAGCACTTTAACCACTAGGCCAAACTCCCGGCCAGTAAGTCTTTCAATTCTTAATCATTATTAGTTTAAATTTCATGGACAATTGTCTTTAATAGAAAAACTATCTAAAGGGATAAACGATGAAATATTGAAGAGGATTAGTAAACATTCAAGAATGTGTTCTTGAAATACATCAGTTTCAAAAATATTTAATTTCAGTTTTTAATACTTATTTTTCTATAAACTTCCATATGACATGGCTGAATATGGATAATGAAAAGTGAATTAGACATCTTTATACAAATCATTTGAGAAAATTTTTCTTCAAAAGAGTACTTTGATGATATAAAAAATTATATTGGTTCTACAGTTACGTGTCTCATCTCACTCTTATCATCATATTTGGATGTCTGCTAGGTCGGACAATGACAGTCAATGTATTAATAAGAAAAGTCAATGTAAAATGTCAAAAATATGTAATGTGTGCCTGATTCTGTCTAGTTAATGCTTTTTTCCCGTTTTTGTTTTGTGCTTGCTAAAAGCTCTGGCAATAAAATTTCTTAACGTCTACCATATTGTAGTAAACTGGGCTCATTGTTAATACTTCATTATACATTTTAACAAAATTATGTTTTACTTCCTCAACAAAATGTTTACATAGATGCATAATGAAATTGTCAGTCAATACCTGTCATTATATTAAACAATTAAAGTCAATCTGTTATTTTTATTTAGAATCTGAGTGATAAACATTTTTGTTGTTTCTATTAGTGGGAAAAATGGAATGTAGTTTTATGTGGAATTTTTATATAGCAGGTAGAAATTTCTACAGACTAAAGAAATAATATATCTAACCCATTATTTCTCCATTTTTTTCTATACTCACAAGCAGAAATATAGAGTTGTAGAGAACCTATTCTGGCATGGGTTAAAACTCAGGTGGTAATTTCTTATTTGAACATTTCCACCCAGTTTGCAAATATGGCAAAGAAACTCTTTTTCCTCTCCTGTCTGTTTTTTGCATTCCACCCCCAAAACACACCACCTTCCTCAAATTAACACCTCCTACCCCAACCCCAAACATTCTGGCTCATCTTGATAGCTTATAAACCTTGTATCAAACACCTGTGTGTGCAATTTGTTCCAAGAGAAAACATGATATCTCTTCAAAAGCAAATAAAACATATGGCATTTGATTCTCTAAGACACCCTGAAATATTTTAAGCAACTTCTTGATTTTCATAATTCTGACTTCTGAAGTGCTTCCTTTTTTAACTTCAATTTCAAAATTACTAGGTATCATATGATTATTGTTAAGATGTACACTTTGCTAATCAACCTCAATTATTATTAGCCTTTGCTTTTTCAACAGGAAAAATAAACTTCCCACAAGGCCATTCATTTGCCTCTCAGCATGATCTTGTCTCCAAAGAAACTTGAATCTGAATTTACTTCCTTTTTACTTGTTGCAAAGAAAATGTTGTGAATTGAGGTGAGTAGACAAGTGAGTTTTAAGTACACAGAGAAGTAGTAGCATAGTCTCCACATTATATTAAGCATTTAAAAATCCCAGGAATGGAACTTTTTTCACAGAAAGAAAAGTATTGCAAATTAGTAGGTAAATACTTTGGAGAATTTAGGAACTGCAAATGCTCTCAGCCCAATAACTTATTGCACTCTGCCCTCATTCCTTCCCTCAAACTAGAAAGACTTGGGGGAATACTGCCAACCCATTAGCATTTCCAGAACTGAACATACTTTCTTGGAAATATTCTCTTCCCAAGATAGTACTATTGGAATGATAACAAGAAATATTGAGCCCAATATTCCTGGCTCTCTTCAGGTTTGTAGAAAATAGGGTTGTTGATTCATATATCTCCTTTTGGAGTCACCTATGCTAAAAATTTGAAAGCTTAAACATCTGCAGAGTATGGCTTTGTTTTATCTTTTTTTCCTGCCAAAGGACATTTTTGTTAAGGGAATAGATGAAATAAAAATAAACTTTGACACTTGTAAGGCCATATATTCTTAAGAAGCCCAAGCATATTTCAAAGTGTGGTAGTGTCATAGCATAATGAAAATGCTTAAGACTCATATCAGCAAAGCCTCAAAGAACTACTGAAGAGATTTTGAATGTTGCTTTTAGATCTAAGTACAATGGAAAAATGCTATATAAGCAATAGAATTAAAAAAAATGTCCTTGCTCTGGAGGAGAAGAGCTTAAATATTTATATATCTCTCAAAAGATAGTTAAATTAGTTTCTTTTTGGGTTTTGTTTTCACCAACAACTTCCATTTCCCTCCACAATCCATGTGAAGCACTGTAACTTTTAATGAATCCTTTTCTTAAATACTGAATACTAAAGATGAATATGTGATCAATTTTTATTTAAAAGCATACAAAAGGGTGTGACTACACAGTTGATTGCATACGTTGTAGGAGTTTATGTCAGGAAGTTTTATTTTTAGATAAAGTTCCAGATAAAATGCAGTATAATTGTTTTTTGTATTTACATTACATGCATATGAACAGTGCCCTCTGGAGTTGTACACAGTGGGAAGGTTCTAAAACTCTTACTTATTTTCTGTGTTATTCACTTCTGAAAATACATAGCTGTAAAGGCATAACTTTAGCTGAGGAATGAATTAACATTCAAAATTTCTCAATAACAGAAAGTTACATAATGATCCTAAATATTTACACACCTAATTCCAGAGCTCCAAACTTCATCAAGCAAACTTTACTTACGCTGAAACCATACATAGATCGAAACACAGTGATTTTTGGTGACTTTAACACACCACTCTCACCTATGGACAGATCAACAAGGCAAAAACTCCACAGAGAAACCCTAGAATTGAACAACTATATAGACCAACTAGATCTAACAGACATCTGCAGAATATTCCACCCAGCAACAACACAATATACGTTTTTCTCAGCAGCACATGGAACATTTTCCAAAATAGACCACATCTTAGGCCATAAAACAAACCTGGACAGATTCAGAAACACTGAAATTATTCCATGCACACTCTCAGACCATCAAGGCATCAAATTTGAACTGAACACACATCTCCACCAACGAAAACCCTGTAACTCATGGAGACTGAACAGCACATTGTTGAATCACCAATGGGTCATCGAAGAGATCAGAACAGAAATCCAACAGTTTATGAAATTTAACAATAAGGAGCACACAAAATACCAACTCCTTTGAGACACAGCAAAGGCAGTACTCAGAGGAAAATTTATAGCACTGATGCCTACAACAACAAGTTGGAAAAATTGCAAAGCAACAAGTTAATGTCTCACCTTAAGCTCCTGGAAAAAGAGCAACAAACCAACCTTAATCCCAGTAGAAGAAAACAAATTATTAAAATCAAAGCAGAATTAACTGATTTGGAATCCAAAAAAAACTATAGAAAGAATCAACAAAACAAGAAGTTGGTTCTTTGAAAGAATTAACAAAATTGACAAACCCTTGGCAAATCTTACCAATAAAAGAAGACAGCATACCGAAATAAACAAAATTGCAGACGAAAACGGTAAAATCACAACAGAAATTACCAAGATCCAGACTATCATGAGGAAATACTTCTCAAACCTTTACGCTAACAAATTTGAGAATCTAGAAGAAATGGATGAATTCCTAGCCAATATTAACATACCTACACTGAACAAGAAGAACTAACCCAACTAAACAGGCCTATTTCAAGCACTGAAATAGAGGTGGCAATAAGAGAACTTCCACCTAAGAAAAGCCCAGGGCCAGATGGATTCACAGCTGAATTCTATAAGGTCTTCAAAGCAGAGCTCACATCAATACTCCTCAAGCTCTTCAACGAAATTGAAAATGAAGGTTCTTTACCAAACTCATTCTATGAAGCCAGTATAACCCTCATCCCCAAACCAGACAGAGATTCATCAAAGAAAGAAAACTATAGACCTATTTCTTTGATGAACATCAATGCAAAACTTCTCAACAAAATACTGGCCAACCGTCTACAACAACACATCAAAAAAAAAATATACACTATGATCAAGCTGGATTCATCACAGGGAGGCAAAGCTGGTTCAAAATACGCAAATCAATTAATATAATTCAACACATCAACAGGAGCAGGGACAAAAACCACATGATTGTCTTAATAGATGCAGAAAAGGCATTTGACAAGCTCCAACACCCCTTTATGTTAAAAGCTCTGGAGAAACTAGGAATCCATGGAATATTCCTCAATATAATATAGGCTGTGTATGAAAAACCCACTGCTATTATTACACTTAATGGTGAAAATCTAAAGCCATTCCCTCTAAAACCAGGAATGAGACAAGGATGCCCACTCTCTCCACTCCTCTTTAACATAGAACTAGAATTCCTAGCCAGTGCAATAAGGCAAGAAGCAAGCATAAAGGGATCCAAGTAGGGAAAGATGAAGTAAAACTATCCCTCTTTGCAGATGACATGATTCTGTATTTAAAGAATCCTATAGACTCTACTCCCAAGCTCCTTGAGCTGATTCAAAACTTTGGAAGGGTAGAAGGGTATCAAATTAACCCTCAAAAATCAACTGCCTTCCTTTATGCCAACAGTGAGAGGAAAGAGGCAATAATCAGGAAAGCAACTCCTTTCACAATAGCCTCAAAGAAAATAAAGTACCTAGGAATTAGCTTAACTAATAATGTAAAGGACCTTTTTGATGAAAACTTTAAAACCCTAAAAAAAGAAATTAAAGCAGAACTAAGGAAATGGAAAAACCTCCCATGCCCCTGGTTTGGAAGAATCAACATTGTGAAAATGACAATCTTGCCAAGGGCTATCTACAAATTCAACGTAATACCCATCAATATCCCAATGGCATTCTTTAAAGAAATAGAAGAGGCAATTCAAAATTTCATATGGAATAATAAAAGACCCCGTATAGCAAAAACACTTTTTAGCAGGAAGAACAGCGCTGGAGGAATTTCAATTCCAAACTTTAGACTCTTTACAGAGCTATAATTATCAAAACAATTTGTTACTGGCACAGGAACAGGCCTGAAGACCAATGGAATAGAACTGAGGACCCAGATATTAAACCACAGACCTATGGCCACCTAATCTTTGACAAGGGAGCCAAAAAAAATAGAATGGAAGAAAGATAGCCTCTTCAACAAGTTGTGCTGGCAGAACTGGTTAAGCACCTGCAGAAAACTAAAGTTGGATCCTTCTTTGTCACTCTGCACTAAAATTAACTCCAAATGGATCAAAGACCTGGAGGTAAAAGCTGACACACTGAAAACTTTACAAGAAGGAATACGAGATACACTAGGCCTCCTTGGCACAGGTCGAAACTTTCTTAATAAGAACCAAGAATCACAACAAATCAGAGAAAGGCTGGATAAGTGGGACTGCATTAAACTAATTAAATTAATTAGGAAGCCTACAGAGTGGGAGAAGATCTTCACCAACCAAACAACGGACAAAGGCCTCATATCTAAAATATATCAACAGCTCAAAAAATTGAATCACTCCAAAACTAATCTCCAAAGTAACAACCATCCCATTAAAAGAATGGGCCAAAGACTTAAAGAGAGTCTTCTCTGAACAAGAAACAAAGATGGCCTATAGACACATGAAGAAATGCTCAACATCTCTGGTCATAAAAGAAATGCCAATCAAAACAACTCTAAGATTCCACCTCACTCCAGTTAGAATGGCCAGGATCAGGAAAATGAATAATAACAGATGCTGGAGGGGATGTGGCCAGGAGGGATCACTACTACCCTGTTGGTGGGAGTGCAAACTCATTCAACCACTATGGAAAGCAGTATGGCAGTGCCTCAAAAGGCTAAACATAGAACTCCCCTATGACCCAGCAATTCCACTACTTGGCATTTACCCAATCATCCAGAAACTAGGACATACTAAATCCACTAGCACAACAATGTTCATTGCAGCATTATTCACCAAAGCAAAGATATTGAATCAACCTAGATGTCCCTCAGTTGATGAGTGGATCAACAAGTTATGGTATTTGTACACAATAGAATTCTATGCTGCTGTCAGAAAAAAACGACATCGACCCATTTGTTAGGAAACGGAAAGACTTAGAAAAAATCATATTAAGTGAAGTAAGCCAGACTCAAAGGAACTTAGGCTCAATGGTTTCCCTCATTTGCATAATCAGTAGAAACCTTGGGCTCTCCTAGCAGAGATCTGCAATAGAGCAAAATCTTGATACATAAGGCCATATAGTATGAAGCTAATTGAAAGGGCCTCCAGGATATTGAAACAAAAGCCATATAATGAATGACTGTTGTCCTTAATGTACTATGTTATCTCTCATCTCCTTTGCTGTCCCTTGGGTATCTCATATTGTTACAGTATCTCACTTTGTTGTCTGATATATTGTATTTATTTGTATTTGATTATTTGAAATTTGATAGGGAAGGGGGGAAAACCAAGACGGGGGGGGGGATGGGGGGGAGAGTAATGGGTACCAAAACATGTGAAAGGGTATCAATGTATGTGAATTAATGCACCTTGTATCTGGCAAATATCATGTAACCCTTTTATTAATTACAATAAAAAATAAAAAAAATGAGAAAGACACCCTCTCCCTCAAAAGTGTAAGATTAAGTAAATATGAATACGGGAAGTGTGTGTGTGTGTGTGTGTGTGTGTGTGTGTGTGTGTGTGTGTGTGTGCTGTTTCTGGAGGATGTTATCCCTGAGCTTTTATACTCAGGGTTAGTACTCTTCCACTTGATACACAGCTCCATTTTGGTTTATTTCATGCATAGTTGGAGACAAGAGTCACCGATTTTCCTGCCTGACTTGACTTCAAACTAGGACCCTTAGATCTCAGCTTCCTGAGTGGGTAGCATTATAGACCTGAATTACTGGGGCCTGGTCTTAATGCACAGTTTAATAATATTCCCAGAGTGAAGTTTCTTAGGCATATCACTTTGCCTCCTTATGTATATTTTGTGACATTTTTTGATCATTTCTTACAAAGCCTACTGATACTACCTATCACATCTACGTTGTGCACAGCAGATATTTGCTCTAGGTCTGTAACCTAGAAGTTTCTGTCACTTTTAATTTTGATTTTATCTCCTCTGTCCTACTGAATTTCTAACGATGTGCCATTTGAATACAGTGCTGTGGCTATTTTGACAGTCTGGATGCAGTTGAACTAATACAAAGTGATCAGCAACTACTTATATTCTTTGTTTACTCATGGCAGAAGATTGTGTTGCAAGCATTCTGAAGAGCATTCCCAGTGTTTTATGATATCCCCCTGACAGGATGTAAAACACCATGGGACAGGTCATATTGTCCAGGTGTTAAGAATCTGAAATCTATTTTGTCATTTGGCTAATTAGCTTATGTCTCTAGTAATTCTCATTTATGTAACATTGGAATTCAGAGTTCAGAAGAGAGACAGCACACCTATTTCTGTGTTGAGATAACCTTCAGGGACTCCAGTCTATCATTCTTGTTCTTAGGCCCATTAGTTTATTTAATCCAAAGAAAGTGTAAATATCACTATCTCAAAAACTGTGTAAGTGAAACCACATAGCTACAGTGAAGGTGAAATAATAAACAGAAGACAAAAAGTTAACATCTTATAATGGTCTCTGGATGGCTATTTAATGTTAAAGAATTGTAATTTTTCTGAAATCACATTTTCTTACTTCATTGATACCAATAAAACAATGCAATTCCACAACTGATGTATCATCTATTTTCCTTCTAGGTTAGCATTGATTTTCCATATCTTATCTTAGCTACTTTGGCCTAGGGAAGTATCATTAAATGATTCATTAATAGCTACTCAGGAGGATTTCTTTTGGAAATCATCTTTACTTTGTTTTCTTTGTGATGTTAGGGATAAGAAGTTATTTTTAATACAGAAAGAATAGCATTTAGTAAAACACCTTGTATTAAACAATGGTGCAAGTATGAGCATTTATGCTCATACCCACCAAAATACCTAATTGAGAGGGCCAGTTTTGTACAAGTTATTTGGAATTTTAAAAACATCTTATTTATTCATTTATTTTTATTAGTATCTCTAAATAGTTGAACAAAGGAGTTGTAATTTAACCAAGAAGTTAATGAATACAATATATCCTGACCAATGTCACCTCCTTTTTCATTTGTTTTAATCATTGATGAAAATCAACTTTGGTTGGTACCATATTGGGAAAGTCCTCTACCACTCAATTACTGTCCTGTCCTAATATATTTTCTTAATTTTTATTATAATGTTAAGAAAAATGTATAACCACAAGGAAAGAGCAATGCTAAGAAATGAAATATTACTACTAATAATATTAATAGGAAGTCAAGAGAAAAGATTCCACTGGAACATCATATTGCAATCTACTGGTCATGTTGCAGTGAGTTTCTTTTTTTCTCTTTTTTTCCTTTTGTTTTCTTTCTTCCTTTTTTTCTTCCTTTTTTAGTTTTGTTTTGATTTATCTTTTTTGTTAAAGGCTACGCTGTACCAGTAGAACCACAGTTCTTTTCTTCCAAGTACACCTAATTTCGTTTATTGATTACTATTTGTGGATAATAGTGTCATGGACTTTACTGTCCTGTCTGATTTTGAACTGAGATCGCTGAGTGTTAGAATTATGGATGTGATTGGGACAAGAGAGTGGCCCAGTGGTACTGTTCTTGCCTTGCATGCATGAAGCCCTGGGTTCAATTCCTTGGTACCACATACACAGAAAAAAGCCAGAGTGGTGCTGTGGCTCAAGTGGTAGAGTACTAGCTTGGAGAAAGCCCAAATACAGTGTCTAGGCCCTGAGTGCAAGCCCCAGAACTTTCCAAAAAAGAAAAAAAAGAATTATGGATGTGAGCCACATGTGTCTGGCTTTTACCTTCATATTCATATTTATATTCACTTAATTCATTGCTATAAAGCTTCTGGCTTAACCCAGTATGTATCATAAACATATAATCATACTTTTAGAGAATTTTTCTGTACCAAGATTTCCACCAAAATGGATGTAATGTTTAGAATTCAATTAAATAATAGGAAGAACAGAAGATAGGTATGCCTCATATTCAATATGGGGTAATTCTGAGAAGTTGTTGTGTCGTTCATTAGTGCACTTTTAATTACTAGAGTATTCTTTTATCTAATAATAAATAGAAGCAACTCTGTCATGTTAACTAATATGTTTTTTAAAATTAATTGAATATTTACTATATTCTAGGCAAGTACCTTGTTTCTTTTGTCATTGAGAGTGTAACACGGTTGCCCATGAAGAGTTACCTTTAAAGAATTCACATTCATAATTCAAGGTAACTAAGAGATAAATAGGAGGGATTGAGAGAGGCAGAAGTAGAAAAGGAGACACGAGAAGAGAGACAGAGACAGAAAAAAGAGAGACAGTCTGAGTTGAAGCCCAGCACTAAGACACACACATACATATGCACAGCCATATATAATCAAGCATGTTGAATGTTGAAGGGATGATGCAGATTAAGATGCATGGTACACATAAATTGATTTTTAACTCAGAAATAAATTCAATGCATACCCTAAAAATTAAGAAAAGTGAGGGAAGAAGTAGGATGGAAAGGACAGTTAAGAAAGTTGAAAAGAGATTGATTCAGATATACTGTATTCTTAAACTACTTTATCAAATGAAGCCTTTTTTACAACCATTTAAAGTAATAAAAACACAAAAATTAAGAATTAATAATATATATGCTTGAAATCACTTTGAAGGATTATACAAAGATATACTCCAAGACAGTATTTTAAAATTTTTTATTGTAGTTTATTGTCAGAGTAATGTATAGAAGGGTTACAGTTACATTCATCAGGTAATGGGTACATTATTTCTTGAACATTGATAGCCCTTTTCATGTTTTTGTCCCAGTTTTCCTTTCCCCACCCCTCCCAATCATCCTGTTTTTCCCCTTCCCTTCCCTATTTCAAATAAACAAATAAACGGATATACAATATACCAGGTAACAAACAGTAGAGTTACAACATGAAATTAACCATAAGGAGAAAAAAAGAAAAAAATAACTTATATAGGACATTAAGAATAACATTCACAAAGATTCAACTCTTTTTTTCTATATCCTAAAGTTCATATCACTTAGTCTCCGTCTATATGGCCATATGAAAACTGCTTTTGAGCTATTGTGAACCTTTGCTAGGAGAGTCCTAGATGTGCACTAATTATTACAGATGAGGGAAACCATTGAGCCTATGTTCCTTTGGGTCTGGCTTACTTCACTTAATATGCTTTTTTCCAAGTCTTTCCATTTCCTTATGAATGGGGCGATTTAAGACAGGATTTTTAAATGGAATTAAAATGATACATGAGGTGATTATTAGTGTGTTAAATAGAGGAAGTTTGGACACACTTTGATAATGGCAACATTGTCATTAGAACAGCAGAAATCCAGAAACAGGCAAGTGAACTGATGAGACAGAAGATAAATCTCCCATGTGACTTCTTGCTCAACTGTCATGAGTCTACTTTCAATTCACCTACTCCAGGTCATTGAAAAGTTTCGGAGAAAAGAGCAAACAATCTACTGATGTTTACCAGTTACTTAGTGGCTCATTAAAATAGACAACTGCTAACACTTTCAATTAAATGTGCTTAGCTTGTATGCATTGATTTCATATTTAAAAGAGCTAGTTTTAACAACATGAAGCAATAAGATGGCCTATCAAGCTTCTTTAAGCACAGAGGCACAGCGCATATTCTCATGGGAAACTGGAAAAATTCCCCCGAGCCTCCCAAAGACAAGTATCCCTCAGCATTAAATCAAAGTAACCTTATTTAATAATGAAATTATTATGCTTTTATGTAAACATGGAACATCATAAAAAATAATAACTCATCTTTGTATAATAATCTTGTTTCATAGAATTATAAGTAATTTTTACTTTAAAGCCACTTCTGGCTTATACTTTCACTTGTGTGTTTTAGTACTACATTTTGAGCTTGTGACCTCTGCTTGTTAATTACTTGGGGTTTGAATTTGTAGCCTTATGCTTGTTAGGCAGGTTCTCTATCATCTGAGTCTTGACTCTGATTCCTTACTTTTAAGTTATTTTCTAAATGGTCCTGAACTTTGACTCTCCTATTTACAGTATCCAAGTAGCTGAGATGACAGATTTGGACTATTTTCCCAAGGTTTGTACTGGTTGGGCCTCATAAATTTCCCTCCACAGAGTAGCATCAATAAAAATAGTGTCCCTGGGTGCTAGTAACTTAAACTTGTAATCTATTCTAGAATCTGAGATCTAATTGAGGATTGAATTTCAAAGTCAGTCTGGGCAAGGAATGGCATGACATGCTTATCTTTAATTAACCACATAAAAGCCTGAAGCGCAACTGTGGCTGAAGTGGTAAAGCATTAGCATAGAGTGAAAACTTCAAGGACTGAGCTAAGGCCTTGAGTTCAAACCCCAGGACTGAGTTGTGAGGGCAGGAGAAAGAGAGAAAGGAAGGAAAAATGGAAGGAAAGAAGGAAGAAAGAAAAAGGTATCATTTCTTTTTTTTCATGTATTTTTATTGTAATTAATAGAAGGGTTACATTATATTTTCCAGATAGAAGGTACATTAATTCATGTACATTGATACCTTTTCTCATGTCTTGGTCCGCATTTCCCTCCCCCCCATCCCCACCCCTCATCTTGGAAAAAGGTATCATTTCTACATGCAAAAACTTTCAATGATAATCTTTTTTACTTATTTCTCCGATCCAAAATTAATTTATGGAACAGAAAATGATATACTCTTTATTTTCATAGGGTTATCTTTCTACTATTATGACAGTGTGAATTCATATTTTATGACATATATGCTCCAACTTCTATTGAGATCTTCATAATGAATGTGCTTCAAATTTCTCATGAGCCACAAATAGGCTGGCATAATATGGAAGCCTGAAAAACCCTCTGCACCCTTTACAAAGCTATATAGATCTTGGTTCTTGTATAGGAGGTAAGGCCAGATGTTTTAGGCATAGGAAATTTTTCTTTTTCCCCAGTCTATTACACAAATATAATTTTCTTCTCTTTTTATGTTTTTTTTTCTCGGTGAAAAAAAAAGTTTGGAAAGCATTCTTTTCATTCAGGAATGAATTAACTTCATAGCATCCTTTAAAGTTTATAGGCAAAATTATCCTGTCCAGATTTATCTCAGTAAGATGAAAATATTAAGTAAGGCCAGTTAAGATTTAGACTTGATGCTTATGTTCATCATAGAATAAAATATGAATTGAAAACATCATTTTAATATTTCAGATTTTAATTTTCTGTTTACAGAATCCCATGCCCAAATGATCCACCAGCTGGTTTTCTGGAATTTCACTCAGATATGTACAAACATTTTAATCTCTAATGTATCTCTCATACACTTTATAACAAGTTCCATTCAGTCTGGTTAGTATCCTACTGAGTATCTGACTAGAAATTAGACAAAACATTTGTAACAAAGTGGTTTGATGTATTAGTTTATTTGAATAACATTTACATTTTGCCAGGGATTATCAGTCCTCTTGGATGTAGAGAGCAAATTATAATTTAACTACTGACTCAACTGCTTATTTCTTAGAGTTCAAATTTTGTTTGTCAGTTTGCTTGTTAATGAATTAAATGATGTACTCTAAAAGAGGGTATTGGCAGAAATCATTGTAGATTCCTAGTTGGTTGTGTTTCCTCCCAATCTAAACATTGTCAGTGAAGTTTAGAACAAGAATAATGAAAATTTTCCTTCTCAAAGCAGAAGAAAATTTACACATGTTTGAGAGGTAAAAATGAGTAGTTGTTAAACTGTCATGTCTACACTCTACACTGTGAGGGAATTATTTCTTTGACATTTCTT